>NC_089580.1:55515992-55815992 GCF_019320115.1 Miscanthus floridulus | reverse complement strand
CCACCGCAGCCACCAGAACGCCATCATCGACACCAGCTAAGCCGCCACACCGGACTTGATCGACGACAAGCTTTTCTGTTGCTCCTCTGGTTCAGCCATCAGCTCGAGCGTGTATAGGGTGAGCTCCTGAGTCCTCCCAAGCCTTTTGTTTAACCGCTACCAGCCTCACTTCACTAGCGTAACGCAGCCGTGTCGCCGTGGCCGCCATGGCCGGCGTCGAACTCGAACTAAGCCATTTTCAGTTCAGCTAGTACCACCAATGGGTGCGCCATGTTGTGGGGAACATGTTAGTGCCTTGGCCATCGCCGGAGATCTCATCGTCGGCGAGAAATCGCCGGTCAGCAAGCTTCGCCGCCGTGGTCAGCGCAAGGCACCGTGCCGACAAGGGTGACCCACCTGTGAGTGACGGTTTGAATTAGAAATGGAAAATTTTCTTTTTTAGAAAATAATGAATAGTGTAAATTTTTGTTTATTTTGTATAGAATTAAATAGAGCTCCAAAAATTATGAAAATTTTTGTGTGACCTCTCTGAGATGTAAACTATTTAGGAAAAATATTAAATGTTACTTTTCAATTTTGAATGTGATAAAAATTGCTCAAATTAATTAATAAATGGGTTTCCATGATTTTTCTAGGCTTAAATAATTATCCAAAAATTATGAAAATTGTTTTGCCACTTAGTTATCATATGATAAGTCTTCACAAAAATTTTGAGCTCATTTGGAGAAAGTTGATTTATTTCATAATTATTAATTAGTTATTAATTAATAACAACAAATAGTAAACCCTAGTGACTTAGGTTTTGTTTGAATTTTTGGATTGAGTGATGACCTTGGGTTATTAGCATATAATGATCCTTGGTAATTAAAGTAAGTGTTTGAGTTTATGAAAAGGGTTATTCAGTTGTTGGTTTGCAACTGTACCACAAAGGAAAGTTGTATTTAAGTTACTAACTTTTGCATGTATCGTCAAGCATCATGTTTTATATCGCGCATCATATTAAACATGGCATTATTACTATGTGTAGTGAACAAAAGTGAGAACATGGTAGTCAACCAAGTTGTTGAGGAAATTAATCCACCTGTTGAGGCTGGGTTTGATATCTGTGGAATATCCTCGGAACCTGACTTTTTTGACAATCAAGGCAAGCCCCGGATGTATTTAAACCTACCTTGTGTTTTATAAATTATATCGCTTTTGCTTTTATATACTGCATTAAGTGATTAGGAGTTGAGTGGAAACCTAATTGATGCATTACCAACCTTGTTTTTTCATATCAACCTTGTTACCAGTTTTAATTCAAGAATACCTAGTTATGCTTAGCCATGCTTAGACCAATAAAAGTCAGGTGATTACCTGTCACCTGTGAGATATAAATGGATTTTTGGTTACGACTGGTTATTTATGCTATCATGAGGTATAATCTTGTGGAGTAATAAATCTAGACCAGGCGGACTCGGTGTTTGAGAGCCACAAGACATGGATGTCTTGTGAGCGGGTTCTTTACGCCTGTGTCGATTAAGAAGCGTCCATTGCTGAATTGCATGAGGTGAGACTTTGCAGTACTAGCCACATGCTCTAGTAAGCCTTAACTCGGCTATTCTATTACGAGAATGGCTACTCGCACACTAGGAGTTGAGAGATGGCGGAAGTAGCATGTACCCACGTGGCAATGGGCTGGATTGGTGGAGTACTGTGCTCTCGGGTGGCGCGGATCCGTTCTTGTTTTAGAGGACCTGAGGGTAGGTTGGTATATGTAGGTCGAGGACCTACATATGTCGTGTGGTTGGGAATCCCCAGCTGGGTTATAATCAGTTTGAATCATCTTTGCTCCTCGGTTATGGAGACTCAACTCACTGTTCATCATCGTAGTTAATAAATGAAACTTGAGGAAGTTTTGAGAAAAAGTTTGATATGAAGGTCATGATCTCAATACGGATCATGGAGGATTCATATGTGATTTTGATAAGGATTAAATGTTGAAAGAAAGAATCTTTTTAAAGAGCTTTTACGCAAAAGAACCTTGTTTATTGCTAAAGCCTTACCTTGAATCCTTGAGCCTGCATTCCTGAGTCTTATCAGTTTTTTTATTTTGGTTAAGTCTTGTTGAGTACTTTTGTACTTAGGGTTCGTTAACCCTTGTTGTAGGTGAGTCTCATGAGCAGGTCTGCTTTGGACCGTGCTGCATGACTATTGTTCAAATCGATGATGATAAGTAAATGGGTGACCCTTGGGCAGGGTACTTTCTTTGTGTGTTATGTTTATGTTACTAATGCCACTCCACTACTATGGTTTGTAATAATAATCGTACTTAGTTTGTGAAACAACTATTTTGTAACTAAGTTATTGTAAGACTTCCACTATTTTACTCTGATGTATATTAATGAATAAACTGTTGTAATACTGCAATGACTCTATAATGGATCCTACTCGGAAAATCGTGGATGATTCGGGGTTCTCTGAGGACACCCAACAGTCTTCTTAAGTTACCGAGAACATATGCATAGTCGTTAGAGGTCATTGGACAGTGGCAGGTGCATGCAGGCCCTATAATTTAGGAGGTTCTGCCATAGAATGGTATCAGAGCGACCATTACAAAGGTTTTTGTAGTATTGTTTTACAAAACTTCAAAACAATTTGGGACAAATAAATTTAACATGTTAATTTGGTCCAAATTGCTTCTGACTTATCTTAATTCATTCTCGCCATTTCTTATTTGATTAAAAAGGCTTTGTATGGTGGAGTAGTAATCTTATTATGCCCTATATAACAAGAACTATTGTTTATGTACCATAGGAGCTTTGATGTTTAAGTTTTGTACGGATGATTCATGCATCATAATTAATCCACTTGTTACTTACTTTCTCTCTTAGTCTAGGTTGAGTAGTGTAATCCATCCTTGTTGCTCTTTAGACTTTTATCAGATTGTCTTACTTTTATTAAATCTTGCTTTTTACAGTATGGCTCGTACCAAGGTAACACTCCGTAAGTCCATTGGACCCAAAGGAGTTCCTCGTCACTAGCTTGCCCCTAAGAGTGATGGTGCTAGCAGTAGCAGCTTTAGGCCTGATCCCTAGGCTGAGATATAGAGGCTTTTAGCACAATTAGCACAGGCTACTAGAGATAGGACCTTGGATGCCATCCAGGTGGGCAAGTTATAGGATCAATTGAGGTGTCGCACCACCGCTCATAAGAACTGTGAGCGTATGTTAGTTCGTATGGTGGAAGGAAGAAATGAAGCTTGGCATAGAGAAGATGTAGCTAGAGCCTAAACTCATGAGTTAGAGTTCTATGTAGAAGACTTAGAAGAATATTATACCAATCTGCATGAAGAAGTCCATAGGCTGAATAATCTCCTAAATCTAAATCATGAGCCTTAGGCAGATGCAATGGACCCAGGTGTCATCATAGCAGATGATGATAAACCAGAAGAGGAAGAAGAAGATCCAGAAGAAGTAGTGATGGTCAACGAAAGTGATAATGAAGGTTAAAATGTTTCTGGAATGGATACCGATCACGAGGTTTGATGTGATTGAGGAGAAGAGTAGAGTTGTAATATAGTGAGTTCTAGTTAAGTTGGGTAGTCTTTCTTAAGTGTAGACTTGTGTATAAATAAGTAAACCCAATGTAATGTGTTTGTAGTAAGCTCTTTTAATAGTTAAATAAATGCTTGTGAGTAAAAATTTGGTTTGTCATGAACAGATGCGTCGTACTTGGGGTTCGACTATTCCTGGTTCTTCACAAGATGAAGATGGTATTCCTGATCCCCCACTAGTTCCACCAAATTTGGCTGATGCTATCGTAGTACTAGTCAATGTGACTGTAGATAATGCTCGGTTGCTTCGGGAGTTAGCTCAAAGCAATCAGAATATGATGCAAGGGAACCGTGGTCGTAATTATCAAAGGCAAGAAGCTACATATGTTGACTTCATGGATACATGACCACCAGTATTTACCAAGGCTGATGAACCACTTGAAGCTGATGATTGGCTTCGTACCATAGAGCAGAAGTTTGACCTCATTCCATGCACTGAGTTTCAGAAGCCTATTTTTGCTGCCCAACAGCTTAGAGGTGCAGCAGGTGCTTGGTGGGCGAACCTTGTGGCTATGCAACTAGCTGGTATTTAGTTAACTTGGGCTGAGTTCCGCACTGCTTTCCATGCCCATTATATTCTGGAGGGAGTTATGGCCATGAAGCTTGATGAATTTCTTACTTCGAAGCAAGGTGATCAAACAGTCATGCAGTATGTGGGCAAGTTCAATCACCTTTCACAGTACGCACCTGAGCATGTTAACACCGATGCCAAGAAAAAGAAGTGGTTCATGCATGGCCTTAATACCAAACTTTAGACCATGATGACTACCTGCACCAATGTCATGTATCATGAGGCGGTTAATATTGCTATTGCTTTAGAGGAGAAATATCGGCAGCATAAGGAAATACAGAAGAAGAAGAGTGTGCCATCTGGGTCTTTCAGTGGCAATCAAAAGAGACAGAAGATAATCTATCATCCAGTGAATCACTATCATCCTCCTTATCGTCCGCGATAGTTCCAAGCCAGTCAACAACCAAATGTCCATCATGCCGTGACTTATCCAAACTCACAACAGTCAAATGTTCCTGGTGTTCGTGCTCTAACACCCTAAGGCCACAATTACCCATGTTTCAATTATGGGAGGTCAGGTCATTTCTTGAGGGAATGTCCATATCCTAAGCAGTATAATCCAAATTTTTAGAAGGCTCCTGGAAATCAACAATAGGGTCAAGCTCAGGACAGGAACAACAACCAAAATGCTTAGAAGGGCAAAAATGAAAAGAAGATGGGGCGGGTTTTCTATATTCAAGCTAGGGAGATTCCAGTAGGGGAACCCGTGATGCTAGGTATGTTTCCTATCACCGATCATCCTGTAGTTATGCTTTTTTATTCTGGTGCATCTCATACATTCATCAATAGAACCTTTGTCATAAAGCATGAAATCCCAATTAGGGAAACAAAGGAGAATTTTTATATATAGTCGCCCGGGGGACATCTGTGTACTAAGGAAATGGTGTACCAGGTACCCATAAACCTGGGTGGGTACATTTTTCCCACCACCATGATTATTCTAAAGGATCAGGATATAGATGTGATCTTGGGAATGAACTGGATGTATCAGCATAAAGCTGTTGTAGATACTTTGAATAGGACAATAAGGGTGAGTTTGCCAGATAGTAATTCTCAGCTTCTTATCCAACTTCCAATCTTAAAGAGGTCAGTGGAAAAAGTTTGTGCAACTTCCGTCAAGGAGATTAGAGATATCCCTATAGTTTGTGAATTTCTAGAGGTTTTTCCTAAAGATTTACCCGGTCTACCACCTGATAGGGATGTTCAGTTTAACATAGATCTAAAACCTAGAACAGCTCCGATCTCTAGGAGAGCTTATAGGATGCCTCCTAGGGAATTAGCTGAGTTGAAGACTCAATTGCAAGAGTTGATTGATAAAGGTTTTATCCAACCTAGTTCATCAACTTGGGGATGTCCTACAATTTTTGTGAAAAAGAAAGATGAGACCCTGAGATTGTGTGTTGACTATCATCCATTGAATGAAGTGACAATTAAAAATAAATATCCCTTACCTCGGATAGATTTACTTTTTGATCAACTGGCTAGAGCCAAGGTTTCTCCAAGATTGATTTGAGGTCAGGTTACCATCAAATCAAAATTAAGCCTGAAGATATTCCCAAAATGGCATTTACCACCAGATATGGATTATATGAATACCTAGTAATGTCTTTTGGTTTAACAAATGCCCTAGCTCATTTCATGTATCTAATGAATTTAGTATTCATGCCTGAGCTAGACAAGTTTGTAGTGGTGTTTATTGATGACATCTTAGTATATTCTAAGAACAAGAAAGAACATGCGGAACATCTCGGAGTTGTTCTGACCCACCAAAGAGAACATCAGTTATATGCCAAGTCCAGTAAGTGTGACTTTTGGCTAAAGGAAGTATAGTTTTTAGGACATGTCTTGTCAGCTGAAGGAGTTGCAGTAGATCCAAGCAAAGTTAAGGATATACTAGATTGGGAACCACCAACCACTGTTCATCAGGTTCAGAGTTTTCTAGGAATGGTGGGTTATTACCGTCGTTTTATTCTAGATTTCTCTAGAATATCCAAGTCCATCACGGGATTGTTGAAGAACCAAGCCAAGTTTGTCTGGTCACCTAAATGTGAAGAAGCTTTCCAGACTTTGAAGAGATTATTAACCAATGCACCAGTATTAGCACAGCCAGATATCGAAAAGCCATTTGATGTTTATTGTGATGCTTCAAGTATTGGTATTGGGTGTGTACTGATGCAAGAAGGCCGAGTCATTGCCTATGCTTCTAGACAACTTAAGCAACAAGAAGAACATTATCCAACTCATGATATCTGGAGTTACCAGCAGTTGTCCATGCTTTGAAGATTTGGCAGCATTACCTGCTTGGTAATACTTGCCATATTTATACAGAGCACAAGAGTTTAAAGTATATCTTTACTCAATCAGAATTGAATATGCGGCAAAGAAGATGGTTGGAATTGATTAAAGATTATGACTTGGAAGTGCATTACCATCCTGGTAAGGCAAATGTGGTTGCAGATGCACTCAGTCGTAAGAGTCATTGCAATTGCCTGACAGTAAAAACAATGGATCTGACTTTGTGTCAAGAGATGGAGAAGTTGAAAATAGAGATAATTCAACAAGGTAGTTTGACCAATATAATTGTTGAATCAACTATTCGAGACCAAATTATTATCGCTCAGAAAGAAAACAAGGGTATAGCCCATATCAAAGAAAGAGTCAGGAAGGGAAAAGCAGCATGCTTCAGAATCGTTGATGCAGGTGTGCTATGGTTCAAGAATCGTTTAGTGGTACCAAAGGTTCTTGAGTTGCGACAGTCAATTCTTAAAGAGGCACATACAACTAGGTTATCTATTCATCTGGGAAGTAATAAGATGTACCATGACTTGAAACAGAGATTTTGGTGGACCAAAATGAAGATAGAGATTGCTCGGTATATAGGCAAGTGTGATACTTGTCAAAAAGTAAAAGCTATACATTTGAGGTCTGCTGGAGAGTTACAGCCATTGCCTATTCCAACTTGGAAGTGGGAGGATATTAGTATGGACTTTATCGTTGGTCTACCCAAGACATCTAAAGGTTTTGACTCAATATGAGTTATTGTAGATCGACTAACTAAGTCAGCACATTTTCTTCTAGTCAAGAGTATATATCCTACTATCCAATATGCCAAGATGTATTTAGCGAGAATCATGAGCTTACATGGTATACCAAAGACCATTGTGTCGGATAGAGGTACGCAGTTTGTCTCCAACTTTTGGAAACAATTGCATGCGTCGTTAGGTACCAAACTTCCGTATAGTACAACTTATCATCCACAGACTAATCGTCAGACTAAAAGGGTAAATCAAGTACTTGAAGATATGTTAAGGTGTTGTGTCCTTAACTATTCCAATAAGTGGGATGAATGTTTGCCTTTGGCTGAGTTCTCGTACAACAATAGTTATCAAGAGAGCATTAAGATGGCTCTGTTTGAAGCACTCTATGGTCGTAGATGCAGAACATCGCTAAATTGGTCTGAACCTAGGGAAAGATGGTTCTTTGGAGTTGACCTTGTGAAAGAAACAGAAGAGAAGGTTAGGTAGATACAAAGTAATTTGAAGATAGCTCAGTCCCGACAAAAGAGTTATGCAGATAAACGATGTAGACCATTGGTGTTTAACAAGGGAGATTATGTATATCTAAAGGTATCACCAATGAAGGGAGTCAACCGTTTTGGTGTTAAAGGCAAGTTAGCACCTCGTTATATTGGACCATTTCAAATATTGGAGAGATGTGGAAAAGTGGCATATCGTTTGAAGTTACCAGAACATCTCTCAGTTGTACACGATGTGTTCCATGTCTCCTAGTTAAAGAAATGTCATCGAGTGCCGGATCAAAATATTGATATTGAAGCAGTGGAACTTGAACCTGATTTGACCTATTCTGAATATCCTATCCAAGTTCTGGACCAGAAAGACCGTGTCACAAGAAGGAGAACAATCAAGTTCTACAAGATTCAATGGAATCAACAATCCAAAGAAGAAGCTACTTGGGAATCTGAAGATTTCTTGCTAGAACAGTTTCCGGAGTTTCTTACGTCAATATAGAATAATGTTAGTTGTGCTCTGTCGTTACAAATCATGTTTTGTAAAGAGACCTTAGCTATTTTATGGTCAGGTTTGAATGTTTTTGTTTGACACATTTCCTTTTTCCATTACTTACCCTATGACTTTAAATCTCGGGACAAGATTTCTTTTAGGGGGAAAGATTGTAACACCTTTGGTGTTTTAGACCCTAAAATATGCCATGTCATCATATGCATTGCACATCATTTTGGTGTTAGTAAAAACTTTGGTATGCATTCACTAAAACAAGTTTATTTTTATGGTTATATGTGTTGATTTGTATGGATGAATCAATTTCAAAACTTTTGTATTGAATTGGAATTCCGAAAACCCTAATTTCCAGCGTTTAATTCTACACTAGAAAACCTAATTCAAAATCTAAGTACATTTTGGGGTGGAGCCTAAAAGGAAAAGTGTAGACCTTGTCAAGGTCTACAAAGTTTATTTTTGGAGTTTTCAAAGTTGTTATATAAAATTTGAAGTAATTTGAAAAGGCGATAAGTTCTTAAAGTGTCCCCTTTTGATTTTAAAGTTACATTTTAAAATGTAGACATAATTTGAGTATGGTTGTTAAAGCAAAGTTGTAGAACTTTGAATTTGGAACAACTTTTATTTTTAGAGATTTTTGAGTTACCATACAAATTTGAGAGTAATTTGAAAAATGGATCGAGTAGCAATTCGATAAATATAGTCAACAGTGCCAGCGGGCGACACCTCACCGTCGGTGATCTTCCACCGCGTTCCAATCGCGCCCGTGGCCACCTCCGGCTTTGAGCTGGCATGGGAAGGCTACTGTGTGGCTTCTCCTTGCTTCTTGGCCACGCTATAAAGCCTACGCCATCGCCGTTCTTCTCCGTTCCTTTCCCCTATTTTTCCCGACGTCGTCGCTTAGCTCCATCGAGCTCGTGTCATCTCCGTAGCGTCCACCCAGTCATAGCAAAGCCAGTCATAGCTCCGCCTACTCCTTGCGAACCTAGTTGACCGGTTCTAAGTACCTAATTTCGCTGTGATACACTGCTCGTGGTCGTTCTTCCTCGTGGCCAGCATCGTCGTTGTCGAGCTTGCGTCACCATCGCCAGCACTCTACGATGCGTCTCTGTCCTTGTTAAGCATGGTTCCATCTTCTCCATGTTGCCATGATGCTCTATGTCTTGTTGGTTGATCCGTACGTCCACCACAGCCACCGGAATGCCACCGTCGACACCAGCTGAGCCGCCGCACCAGACTTGATCGACGACAAGCATTTCTGTTGCTCCTTCGGTTCAGCCATTAGCTCGAGCGTGTTTGGGGTGAGCTCTTGAGTCCTCCCAAGCTTTTTGTTTAACCGCTACTGGCCTCACTTCGCCGGCGTAACATAGCCGCACCGCTGTGGCCGCCATGGCCGGCATCGAGCTCGAACCAAGCCATTTTCAGTTTAGCTAGTACCACCAATGGGTGCGCCTTGTTGTGGGGAACATGTTAGTGCCTTGGCCGTCGCTGGAGACCTCACCGTTGGCGAGAAATCGCCGGTCAGCGAGCTTCGCCGCCGTGGTCAGTGCGGGGCACTGTGCCAACAAGGGTGACCCACCTGTTAGTGACGGTTTGAATTAGAAATGGAAATTTTTCTTTTTTAGAAAATAATGAATAGTGTAAATTTTGTTTATTTTGTATAGAATTAAATAGAGCTCCAAAAATTATGAAGGAAAAATATTAAATGTTACTTTTAAGTACATTTTTAATGTGATAAAAATTGCTCAAATTAATTAATAAATGGGTTTCCTTGATGTTTCTAGACTTAAATAATTATCCAAAAATTATGAAAATTGTTTTGCCACTTAGTTTTCATATGATGAGTCTTCACAAAAATTTTGAGCTCATTAGGAGAAATTTGATTTATTTCATAATTATTAATTAGTTATTAATTAATAAAAACAAATAGTAAACCCTAATGACTTAGGTTTTGTTTGAATTTTTGGATTGAGTGATGACCTTGGGTCATTAGCATATAATGATCCTTGGTAATTAAAGTAAGTGTTTGAGTTTATGAAAAGGGTTATTCAGTTGTTGGTTTGCAACTATACCGCGAAGGAAAGTTGTATTTAAGTTACTAACTTTTGCATCCATCGTCAAGCATCATGTTTTATATCGCGCATCATATTAAACATGGCATTATTACTACGTGTAGTGAACGAAAGTGAGAACGTGGTAGTCAACCAAGTTGTTGAGGAAATTAATCCACCTATTGAGGTCGGGTTTGATATCTGTGAAACATCCCTGGAACCCGACTTTTCCGACAATCAAGGCAAGCCCCGGATGCATTTAAACCTACCTTGTGTTTTATAAATTATATTGCTTTTGCTTTTATATACTGCATTAAGTGATTAGGAGTTGAGTGGAAACCTAATTGATGCATTACCAACCTTGTTTTTCCATATCAACCTTGTTACCAGTTTTAATTCAAAAATACCTAGTTATGCTTAGCCATGCTTAGACCAATAAAAGTCGGGTGATTACCTGTCACCTACGAAAAATAAATGGATTTTTGGTTACGACTGGTTATTTATGCTATCATGAGGTATAATCTTATGGAGTAATAAATCTAGACCGGGCGGACTTGGTGTATGAGGGCCACAAGACATGGATGTCTTGTGAGCGGGTTCTTTCCGCCTGTGTCGATTAAGAACCGTCCGTTGTTGAATTGCATGAGGTGAGACTTTGCAGTACTGACCACATGCTCCGGTAAGCCTTAACTTGGCTATTCTATTACGAGAATGGCTACTCGCGTACTGGGAGTGGAGAGATGGCGGGAGTAGCTTGTACCCACGTGGCAATGGGTTGGATTGGTGGAGTACTGTGCTCTCGGGTGGCGTGGACCCATTCTTGTTTTAGAGGACCTGAGGGTAGGTTGGTATATGTAGGTCGGGGACCTGCATATGTCGTGTGGTTGGGAATCCCCAGCTGGGTTATAATCGGTTTGAATCGTCATTGCTCCTCGGTTATGGAGACTCAACTCACTGTTCATCATCATAGTTAATAAATGAAACTTGAGGAAGTTTTGAGAAAAAGTTTGATATGAAGGTCATGATCTCAATACGGATCATGGTAGATTCATATGTGATTTTGATAAGGATTAAATGTTGAAAGAAAAAATCTTTTTAAAGAGCTTTTACGCAAAAGAACCTTGTTTATTGCTAAAGCCTTACCTTGAATCCCTGAGCCTGCATTCCTGAGTCTTATTAGTTTTTTTTATTTCGGTTAAGTCTTGTTGAGTACTTTTGTACTCAGGGTTCATTAACCCTTGTTGCAGGTGAGTCTCATGAGTAGGTCTGCTTTGGACCGTGCTGCATGACTGTTGTTCAAATCAATGATGATAAGTAAATGGGTGACCCTTGGGCAGGGTACTTTCTTTGTGTGTTATGTTTATGTTACTAATGCCACTCCACTACTATGGTTTGTAATAATAATCGTACTTAGTTTGTGAAATAACTGTTTTGTAACTAAGTTATTGTAAGACTTCTGCTATTTTACTCTGATGTATATTAATGAATAAACTGTTGTAATACTGCAATGACTCTATAATGGATCCTGCTCGGAAAATCGTGGATGATTTGGGGTTCTCCGAGGACACTCGACAGTCTTCTTAAGTTACCGGGAACATATGCATAGTCATTAGAGGTCATTGGACAGTGACAGGTGCATGTGGGCCCTATAATTTAGGAGGTTCTACCATAGCAGCAGCGATGTTGGGGCCTACAGTGGCGGTGCGTCAGCCATGCCTGTGGAATCACGGCGGCCAGCACAGGGCCTGCACGGCTGAGCCCGCATAGGCCGGTGGCGGCGCCTACTAGAGGCACAGCGGGGCAGTGCATGGTCACAGCAGTGTGGGAGGCATGAGGCTATTTGGCCTGAGGCACGACGTGCCCGAAGGAGAGGCGCAGGGCGACGGGATGGCCAGAGAAGATGAAGAACATGGCCGGCCATGGTGCTCCTCACTGGAAAAGAGGAAGATGGGTTAGGGAAATGATGAAACGATGGAGGATTCACAAAAAGGATGGCAAGACATTGTAGAGAACGACAAGATCTACCTCGTGGTGGTGGTGGTTGACGCCAGAACATGACGGTTTGGCCAGAAAAGCTCACTGGAAGTTCATCGGAAACCTAGCTGTGCCAAACTTCGGCGTCCGATCTGCAGGGCTACGAGTGGCGGCTCAAAAAAACGATCGTACTTCTAGAATCCTCATGTCGAGGGCTACATCGGCATATATATAGACGCAGGGTTTGGAGATTTTGGAAATCCGAGATATTTTAGGAAATAATTGATTTTCGGAATTAAAATAATTACAGAAAATTGGGAATTACTATTTAGGCTCTGAAAAATATCTCTGAGCTTTGAAAAATACTAGAAAAATTCCTAGGGATAGATGGAAGAGTAAGAAACACAACCAAAGTGGTTTTAGCTCCCGGAAAAGACTTTTGAATTGATCAAGGAAAAAGACAAAGCTCCAAGAAATAGAAATTTAATTCCGAAAAAGGTCAGAAAGATTTCTGAAAAGACTGGCATCATTCTAACGTGTCTTAAAACCTTTTCCAGGCCTTTGGATTTTGAAAACAAGGCATCTTATCTAACTTTTGTTTTTGCAAGTTTTCAAATTCCTTTTAAACCACTACTTGAAAGCAATATTTTAAAGATTGAGATTTGAATTTATTTTCCAAACCACTCATCACAAAACTATCAATGCAACGGCATGTATGCGCAAACATGTTGCTACCCTTATGTTGGATTTTAATTTAAAGAAAATTTTCTTTTACCTATGTTTTTATGAGCACAAAACATTTAACAGAAATCATTTTACTCTTTTTAGAAAGTAGCTAATTTTAGGGTGTTACACTTGCTCCTTGAAGTCTCTGATTATAGACATAAGGATCTATATCTCTATGGATTTTTTGAATTGATGGTGCTATTTTTTGAGCCGACGACGGTATGTGGCCTGATGTGCCAAAATTGATCATCTGGTTCTGACTTTGCCCCGTCGGCTGTTGTACATGCTATATTGATGGTCTAGGATTGTATTGTACCTGATTCGTAGCAATGCCTGGAGTTTGTTCAGATGAACCTTGAAGTGTCTGGACATCACCATTACCAGCTGGTATTGCTTCTTGATGGCTGGTACCGACTTGATTAGTCCCTTGAGTCGATGGATCTAGAATGTTGTAACAAGTCGATCCAACCTGACCAACTGAAATCCCATGAATTGCCTCTTTCATGGCGTTATGAAATACGTCAACGAAAGCTTCATTGCGGCTTAATATGGCATCACGAACATATTTATCTATGGCTTCTATAAAGAAACGCCTGTCTTTAGCTTTAACTGTATCTGTCTGCCCGTGTAGTAGAACTCTTGGTAGTGGAAATTTCTGAATAATTGTGTTGTCATGGGTTTTGGTGTAGGACAACAAACACTTCTTCTGAAATTCTTCTATAGCCATGCCAATGGTATCTTTATCCTCATCAGGTAGGTCTTCATAGTGTACCATAAGGATATTGTCATTGTTGTGAGCCGCCATGACGATTGTGGTGTCCCACCGGGCGTGCCAGAAATATGTGTCGACATAGAATTTTTGTCTCCGTGCCGAGGACACATGCAGCAAGCTGGAAGGGTCTGCTCGATGGAGCAGATCCACCTAGCTTCAGCACAAGGGTGGTCGACCCTGCACAATTCTTCCGAGACATGCCAGTCAATTTGATCATGCAATTAACAAGGAGAGAAAGCTCATCAGTAATTAAAGGCAGAACGTGCCGGTATTACCAGATAGTCCCGAATGTGCGGCTCTGAGAGCCGATATGAGAGGAGATCGACTAAATAGTCAATTCCAGCGTATTCATAAGAATAAATCGACTAAAGCTCATAGGGTCGTATAAGAAGAATCAGTTATCATTTAAGATAAATATTATTTAAGCAAATATTAATCAATGGCAATAATATATCAATAATGATCGGTTTATGCTGAGCCAATGATTACAAGTAACCGAACTCCTTTTTGTATAAAGAGACAATTCAACACCGCTTAACCATTTAATAAAGATAAATCTAGTGAACATGTTAGATCTCATCCATCGCCATAACCAGTGGGGCATGAGGCAGAATCATACAGGCCATAGAAACAACTATAGACTCGATGACCCTAACTCATTACTAGTATTAGTGGGGCATGAGGCAGAATCATGTAGGCCATAATACAATAATAAGATCATGGGGCTAACATATCTTTCAACTTATCTCTACTTCAATGATCTCATAATGTGAGCTCTTCGTGAAAGCGCTCGATATCGGCTAAATAGCCAATTCAGGCATAACGCACAGTTAAGGTCATGCCTTCTCAGGAACAGATCTACCAACTAACGATCTCCACTCCATGGTGCTAACAATGGGGTGAGAGGCAGAATCCCATAGGCCGTGATAACAGGCCATGAAACAGTTCTCGCTAACCAATAGATCTACTTAAGATCGAACATGCCTTAACCGCACGCTATGCACTATTGAGATTGATGTAAAACAGTCGATAAAACATAACTCATTGTTTAAGGTGTAGATTAGATCAACTTTAGATTAGCAAACAATGGGTTGAATAAGATATAAGGCCGATCTAGATCAATCTCAATCGGGCAGAGTGATATTGTTGTAATTAGATAAACAATGAAAGTAATAAGCAATATCAGTAACTTAATGAATCTACCAAAGGCTGCCATACTAAGGTAGAGCCAATAACTTGACCTTGATCTAATTCAAGTAGTGGGGTGTGAGGCAGAATCACATAGGCCATACTTGAATTAGATAAGAGTCGATAACTAGCCTATACCAGAGTCATAGTGGGGGTCGACCGGATCGATGCAGCCATACGAACAGAGGTATAAACCATGATGGTACTTACAGACAAGCAGTGGAGGTCGACCGGATTGATGCAGCCGTACTCACTGAAGAATTCACCAAGATCTACTCTACTCCTACTCCTAAGGGGTGGCCGGAGCCAAAAAAAAGTAATTGACTTGTATTTGATTGATTGTTGTTTTTACAATAGCCGGGGTTTGATATTTATACCCGGAGTCTAAACATGAACTTTACTCGAGTACGACTCAATACAATCTTTGGTATAATGAAAATATTCCTAATTTAAGATAAATTGGACTCTAATCTTTCCCTTTTTGTAGAGTCCAGCATGTCTCGTCCCAGCGCCAATCATAGCCTCTGTCGTTATCTGCTGGCGCTATTTGAAGAAAGCCAATTCTAGTGCTGCATCCGAATCAGCTGGTTCCGATCCGCACGTAATCGATTCCTTGCTGACATGATTTTGGGAGTTCTCGAGCTCTTGAGATCCTCCTTCCAAATTCTAGTGTAAACACTACCAAATGATGCTAAGGTGTAAAAGATGGACCTTTGAAGTGTGATACCAATCGAAGTGCACCATTATACCATCCTTAGCACCATGGTTAGCTTGATACCACTTAGAAACACTTGGAAATGAAATCACTAGATAAACTTATGCATGCTAGATTTTCATTTCATCATTCAAACCTAAAACTAGCATATACCACACAAGCATGAATATTGAAATTTAAAACTTATGCCATGCAAGCAAACATATGAAATGCACATTCAAATGCATCATACAAGTTCATGAGCTTGGTCCCCCTACTTGTGTGCTCAAAATTTTAATTGATCCCTTTCCTTTGTCATATCTCTCCCCTTATGTCAAGTTCTCCCCCTATCACTTGTATCTTTATTTCTCTCCCCTTTGTGTTGTCTTTTCACTATCTTTGTGCACTATTTCTCCCCCTTTGTCATCAATGACCACAAAGGTTCAAAATATAGATAGGTTGAGATTATCAATGTCAATCAATGGGGTGAGGATCATATTCCCAACTTTGGTTCAATCTAAAATACTTGCCAAAGATGTTTAACTCGGTTTGATCCAAGGACAAGCTTCTTCACACCTCCAAATAAGGGTTATCTTGTACCATATTGAGTTAAACACTTATAGCTCATTTTCTAGATTAAACACTAGGTTTTACAAGCCCACAAACATGTCATATGCTACCACTAGATCAAAAATAAGCATAATAGCAATAGTGGTACCATATAATCATCAAATTCATTTCTTTTTCATGAATGAGCCAATTAAATGTGAAAGATGTCTAGATGCACTAAACATGTCCTTAGCAAGGATGTATGCCATGCCAATCAACTTTTATCTTGGATTGCTCGAGGGAGAGGCATGTTATATGAGTGGGGGTGCATCAACACATATTTGAGAAAACCAATATGTTCAACTCATTCCTTAGCTTATAAAACATTTTCTCATCCAATGGCTTGGTGAATATATCGGTAAGTTGATCTTCGGTGCCAACACTCTCAATGAAAATGTCCCCTTTTTGTTGGTGATCTCTTATGAAATGGTGGCGGACATCAATGTGCTTTGTTCTTGCATGTTGAACCGGATTGTTGGTCAACTTGATTGCACTCTCATTATCGCATAGCAATGGCACTTTCTAGAACTTGATTCCAAAATCACTCAAAGTGGCCTTCGTCCAAAGTATTTGTGCACAACAACTACCAGCGGATATGTATTCGGCTTCGGTGGTTGATAATGCAACACTATTTTGCTTCTTTGATGACCATGGAATAAGTGATCTTCCCAACAATTGACATGTTCCCAAGGTGCTCTTCCTTTCAACCTTACATCCCGCATAATCCGAGTCGGAGTAACCAATTTGCTCAAACTTTGCTCCTTTGGGATACCACAAACCAACATTTGGTGTATGCTTCAAGTACCTCAATATTCTCTTTGTAGCCTTCAAATGACTTTCTCTTGGTGAGGCTTGAAATCTTGCGCACATGCATACACTAAACATGACATCCGGCCTTGATGCGGTCACATAGAGTAGGCTTCCAATCATAGACCGATATAATTTTTGATCCACCATATTTCCACTTGCATCACTATCCAAGTTGCCATTGGTTCCCATTGGTGTGCTAATGGCCTTGCTATCACTCATGCCAAACTTCTTGACCATGTCCTTAATATACTTGCCTTGACTCACAAATGTACCATTCTTCAATTGCTTGATTTGAAGACCAAGGAAGTAACTTAATTCTCCAATCATGGACATCTCAAACTCATTAGCCATCATCTTTCCAAAGTCATCACAAAAGTCTTGATTTGTTGATCCAAAAATGATGTCATCAACATAGATTTGCAACACAAATAAATCTTTTCCAATCTTTTTGATGAAAAGAGTGGTGTCAACCTTGCCCATCATGAACCCTTTAGAGACTAGGAAGTCCCTCAATCTCTCATACCATGCTCTAGGTGCTTGCTTCAAACCATACAATGCCTTCTTCAACTTGTACACATAGTCGGGCTTCTTGTCATCTTCAAAACCAGGAGGTTGCTCAACATATACTTCTTCATTGATGTAACCATTGAGAAATGCACTCTTAACATCCATTGGATAGAGCTTGATGTTGTGGGCACAAGCATAGGCTAGCAAGATCCTAATTGCTTCCAATCTAGCAACCGGGGCATATGTTTCTCCAAAGTTAAGACCTTCAACTTGTGTATAGCCTTGTGCTACCAATCTTGTTGTGTTCCTTACTACTATCCCATCTTGATCTTGCTTGTTTCTAAAGACCCATTTGGTTCCAATCACATTGTGTCCCTTTGGTCTCTCTACTAATTCCCATACTTGATTTCTTGTGAAGTTATTCAATTCTTCATACATAACATTCACCCAATCAACATCCTTCACGGCTTCATCTATCTTCTTTGGTTCAATGAATGACACAAATGAGAAATGTTCACAAAATGAAGCCAATCTTGATCTAGTTTGCACACCTCTTGAAATATCACCAATGATAGTGTCCAATGGATGATCTCTTGCAATATTGGTTGGTTGGAATATTGGAACTTGATTTCTTGCACTTGCTTGATCATTGGGTTGAGATGATGTACTAGCCACTTGATCTTGTTCATTGTCATGAGAACCACTTGTACTAGCTTGATTTGTAACATCTTGCACATTTGAGTTAGAGAGCACTTGCACTTGATCATCTTCATCATCATTTACTTGCCTAGGCCTCAATTCACCAACATCCATGTTCTTCATGGCATTTGAAAGTTGAATGCCTCTAACATCTTCCAAGTTCTCATTCTCTACTTGTGAACCCTTTGTTTCATCAAATTCAACATCATGAACTTCCTCAAGAGTACCACTATCCAAATTCCAAACTCTATATGCTTTGCTTGTAGTGGAATAACCAAGTAGGAATCCTTCATCACATTTCTTGTCAAACTTGCCCAATCTAGTGCCTTTCTTTAAGATATAGCATTTGCAACCAAAGACCCAAAAATATGCAATGTTGGGCTTTCTACCATTCAAGAGCTCATATGGTGTCTTCTCTTTCAATGGGTGACACTAGAGGTGGTTGCTACAATAGCAAGCCGTGTTGATAGCTTCGGCCCAAAAAGATTGACTAACATTATACTCACTAAGCATAGACCTTGCCATATCAATGAGTGTTCTATTTTTCCTCTCAACAAGGCTATTTGATTGTGGAGTGTACTTGGCCGAGAATTGATGTCTAATTCCAAATTCATCACACAACTCATCAATTCTAGTGTTCTTGAACTCACTACCATTGTCACTTCTAACTCTCTTGATAGTTGTTTCAAACTCATTGTGAATGCCCTTGACAAATGATTTGAATGTTGCAAACACATCACTTTTGTCCACTAGAAAGACTACCCATGTGTATGTAGTATAATCATCCACTATCACAAAGCCATATTTGTTACCACTGATGCTAGTGTAGTGTGTTGGCCCAAACAAATCCATGTGAAATAACTCAAATGCTATACTAGTGCTCATCATGCTTTTCTTGGGATGGTTGTTTCCAACTTGTTTTCCGGCTTGACAAGAGCTACAAAGCTTATCCTTTTCAAACACAACATCTTTCAAGCCTCTAACCAAGTCATTCTTAACCAATCTATTCAATTGTTTCATTCCAACATGACCAAGCCTTGTATGCCATAACCAACCCATGCTAGACTTAGTGAACAAGCATGTAGATAATCTAGCTTCACTAGCATTGAAATCAACCAAGTATAGATTCTCATATCTAAAGCCTTTGAAGATCAAGTTAGAGCCATCTACACTTATGATCTCTACATCATCTACCCCAAATATGCATTTGAATCCAAGATCACACAATTGAGCCACGGATAGCAAATTGAAGTTCAAGCTCTCTACTAGCAACACATTGGAAATGCTCATGTCATTGGATATTGCAATCTTACCAAGCCCTTTGACCTTGCCTTTGCCATTATCACCAAATGTGATACTATCATAACCATCATTGCCATTGGTGTTGATTGAGTTGAATATTCTTGCATCGCCGGTCATGTGTTGAGTGCACCCACTATCAAGAACCCAATACCTTCCTCTGGCTTTGTAATTGACCTACAAAAGAAGATCAATTCTTTTTAGGTACCCAAACTTGCTTGGGTCCTTGAAGGTTAGTTACTAAGCTCTTTGGTACCCAAATGGATTTCTTCTTTGAGCCCATCCATGGTTTACCAATGAACTTAGCCTTTACACCATTTGCACCCTTAGTAATCACATAGAAAGAATTAATCTTAATGGAGGATACATTAGCATTTTTGCTCTTGTTCTTGCACTCATGCTCTTTATGACCAAATTGCTTGCAACTAGTACAAAACCGACCATTGTTCTTCACAAAACTAGTCTTGTGAGGAGCAAAGGCCGCCTTGCCTTTCTTGGGGATATAGCCCAATCCCTCTTTGTAGAGAGAAGCTCTTTGGCTACCCAAGCACATAAGCAAGCGGTCCTCACCACCATAGGCCTTAGCTAAGGTGTGAGTGAGCTTATTGACCTCCTTCTTGAGGTTCTCATTCTCAACCATTAGTGAGGCATCACAAGTGAAACCATCACTACTAGATGAGGTGGAAGTAGAAGTACTACAAGAAGGGTTAGTGGGAGCAACAATGATAGGCATAGATAATGATTCATCAATTATATCACAAGTTAAGCCTACATTGCTAGTTTCAACATGCTTCTTTTTATTTTGCTCATTAAGCAAAGAGGAATGAGTTTTTTCAAGCTTCTTGTGAGCCTTGCCAAGCTTCTCATGGGCTTCCTCTAGCCTCTCATGAGTTGCTTTGAGCTCATCAAGGGCTTGCTTAAGGGCTTTTACCTCCTTATTTAAGCTCTTGCATTCCCTTCTCTTAATGTCAAAGTGTTCTTTAGCATCTTCTAGCATATCAAATAATTCATCTTTTGTAGGTTCATCATCATCATCACTATCACTATCATTTTCATTTTCGTAATCATGTTCTTCATCACTTTCATCATCACAAATTTGTACCTTAGTGGCCTTAGCCATGAAGCATGATGGAGTCTCAAAGAGAGAAGGCTTCTCATTGATTGCAATGCTTGCAAGTGCCTTCTTCTTGGTGGTCTTGTCATCATCACTATCATCATCATCACTTGAGGAAGCATCACTATCCCAAGTGACCACATATGAACCACCCTTCTTCTTCTTGAAGGTCATCTTGTCCTTCTTCTCTTTCTTTTCCTTCTTGTCCTTCTTCTTGTTCTTCTTGTTGTCACATTCATTGTCGCTATTGTATGGACATGGAGCAACAAAATGATCTTTGCTTCCACATTTGAAGCACCTTCTTGACTCTTCCTTGTTCTTGGATGAAGATTTCTTTCTTCTAGCATGGTACCCTTTCTTCATCATGAACTTGCCAAATTTCTTGACAAAGAGAGCCATCTTCTCATCATCATCATCCCATGAGCCATCATCCTCACTTGATGTTTCTTACTTTGCCTTGCCCTTGGATGATGTGGTCTTGAATGCCATGCTCTTCTTTTTCTTTCTTCTCCTTCTTTTCTTCCTTCTCATCATCATCTCTATATGTATCATCGGTCATTATATCTCCCAACACTTGGTTTGGTGTCATGGTGTCCAAACCACTCCTCACTAGAATAGTGATCCATGTGCCAAATCTTGAAGGCAAGCATCTCAAGAACTTGTGGGGGAAGTCCTTGTCCTTCACCTCTTCTCCAAGTGCTTTGAGATCATTGAAAAGCACTTGAAGCCTATGAAACATCTTCGGCACACTTTCATCCTCCTTCATCTTGAAGCTTGCAAACTTCTCTTTGAGAATATATGCCTTTGCACCCTTCATGGCTTGAGTGCCTTCAAATGATTCCTCCAATTTCTTTTAAGCCTCATGAGTCATCTCAATATTCTTGATTTATTCAAATATTCTCTCATCAATTACATCATGAATGGCACTTAGAGCAATGTCATTGTTTTGGAGAAGCACTTCTTCGGCCGCGGTGGGATTCTCCAGATTACCAATCTCAATTTTGGTTTCTACCACCTTTCACACTTTTCTATTGATTGACTTGATATGTGTGGTCATCTTTGATTTCCAATATGGATAATTTGTGCCATCAAATTGGGGTGGCTTCTTGGTGTTGTTGATTTGAGCCATTTTTTACACCGAAGGTTGTTAAGCCTCAAATCACGGTGACCTTGGCTCTGATACCACTTGAAAGGTCCTAATGGCTAGAGGGGGGTGAATAGCCTATTAAAAATTCTACAACAACAGTTAACAAACCGGTTAGACAATTATGAGGCGAAGCAAGTGTTGCGCTAGCCTACTAAAAATACAAGCCACCTACCACAATTCTAGTTTATATAGTTTCTATCCACACAATATCTATGAAACTACACTAAAATAGTGTGCTCTCAAAAGCTAACTAAAAAGCCACACTAACCAAACTAACAAGCTCTCACAACTAGCTACACTAAAGAGCTTGACAACTAGTTTGCGGTAATGTAAAGAGAGTGAGCAAGATGGTTATACCATTGTGTCGAGGAAGGAGCCAATCAATCACAAGAATGAATAACAATGAAGACCAATCACCTCAGATTCAAATGATGAACACAATGATTTTTTATCGAGGTTCACTTGCTTGTCGGCAAGCTACTCCTCGTTGTGGTGATTCACTCACTTGGAGGTTCACGCCCTAATTGGCATCACACGCCAAACCCTCAATAGGGTGCCGCACAACCAACACAAGATGAGGATCACACAAGCCACGAGCAATCCACTAGAGTACCTTTTGGCTCTCCACAGGGGAAAGGTGAAGAACCCCTCACAATCACCACGATCAGAGCCGGAGACAATCACCACTCTTCGCTCGACGATCCTCGCTGCCCCAAGCCATCTAGGTGGCGGCAACCACCATGAGTAACAAGCGAATCCCACAGCGAAACACGAACACTAAGTGCCTCTAGATGCAAACACTCAAGTAATGCACTTGGATTCTCTGTCAATCTCACAAAGATGATGAATGAATGATGGAGATTAGTGGGAGGGCTTTGGCTAAGCTCACAAGGTTGCTATGTCAATGCAAATGGCCAAGAGAGTGAGCTTGAGCTAGTCATGGGGCTTAAATAGAAGCCCCCATGAAATAGAGCCGTTATACCCCTTCACTGGGCACAACACGGGGTGACCGGACGCTCCAGTCATATTGACCGGACGCTGGACCTCAGCGTCCAGTCATGTGATGCATGCCATGTGTCCCTCTCTTCAATTACTAAATGCCCAATCTCAATGGTCATATGATGACCGGACGCTGCAGCTCAAAGTGGCCAGACACTAAACCCCCAGCGTCCGATCGTTTCCAGTAAGCATCCAGAGATGACTTTTCACGACCGAACACGTCCGGTCATGCTTGATCGGACACACCCAGCATCTGGTCACTTGGTGACTCCTCTATGCGCGACCATGTTAGTGTGACCGGACATAGCCAGCCAGCGTCCGGTCATTTTAGTACCAGCGTCCGGTCGATGACGGACGCTGCGTGCCCTCTGCTGCCACTGACTGGACGCGCTGGTCCAACTGAGACTAGCGTCTGGTCACTTACAGTGACCTCTGTCTTTTCTATCTAGGGCACCGGTGGCACTGTTGGACTATCCGCACTCTACGGGCGGACACTCCACCGATGAAGTTCCTATCCCTTGCTCAAATGTGCCAACCACCAAGTGTATCACCTTGTGTACATGTGTTAGCATATTTTCACAAACATTTTCAAGGCTGTTAGCACTCCACTAGATCCTAAATGCATATGCAATGAGTTAGAGCATCTAGTGGCACTTTGATAACCACATTTCGATATGAGTTTCACCCCTCTTAATAGTACGGCTATCAAACCTAAATGTGATCACACTCTCTAAGTGTCTTGATCGCCAAAACAAAATAGCTCCTACCATTTATACTTTTGCCTTGAGCCTTTTGTTTTTCTCTTTCTTCTTTTCAAGTCCAAGCACTTGATCATCACCATGGCATCACCATCATCATGTCATGATCTTCATTTGCTTCACCACTTGGAATGTGCGACCTATGTCATGATCACTTGATGGGTGCCGTCACTCATGGGGGAGACAGAACTCAATGGGATGGTGGAGGCGGGCATCCTTCTTGACCGTGTCACTGCCGGATGGCGTCTGGCCTATGGTGAGCCCTACCCGATGCCACATACTGACGAAGTCATAGTATTTGAAGATTATTTATGGCACGGATTAGGATTTCCTGTTCATCCTTTTTTGTGGGATCTATTGGAGTTCTGAGGAGTGAGTCTGTGCAATCTTCATCCCAACACCATCTTGCACAACTCCATTTTCATCCATTTCTACAAGGCATATCTCATAATTCTTCCCCACGTCAACCTCTTTTGACACCTGTTCTGGCTGAAGAAGAAAGGCGGCGGCGGTTCTAGAGTGGTCGGTGGCATGTATCTGCAACTCTATGATGGGATGGTGGGCGAGTACATCACTGTGCTACTGAACACATCACTGAAGGGGTGGAACTCTAGGTGGTTCTACATGAAGCGGAGTCATCCTGCCTTCCACTGCGATGTCAACCGCATTCTGGAGAACCTGAGGAGATGGTCAGAGAAGCCGAGCAGTGCTAATATGGATCAGGTGAGGGAGCTCCTCGGCCTGATAAAGATGATAAAAATGAACGACGTACTAGTGGCGGCAAGCTTCATAGTGGATGAAGAAGTTGTTTAAGGAGGCTGTGCTACGCCGAGTAGCTGAACTATTCGCTCAAAATGCACCGTACATCATGCTAGGGCAGACGAGAGCCTTGAACTGCATGAACCCACCTCCTCAAGTAAAAATCTGAATAGTTGTTCCTGATGCTTTTTATCCTATATCGATGCTGAGCAGTGAACTAATTCACTTGTGGAAAGATCCATTCGCAGAAACGAGCGGCGTACTTCTCGAGCATGCTGAGGAGCGATTGGCCGAAAGCAGTGGACGCCCGGTCGACCACTCAACTGGAGGAAGGTGCCATCAGCACCTCATCGGAATCCAAAGGCAAAGGTGCTGGTCGGAAGGTGAGTCCCCTCGGGTGTCGGAGAAGGTTAGGGGGAAAGGGCGGCGACAGATGAGCTGGCCCATAAGAAGAGGAAGACGGCGGGTGTAGCTCCCTGCAAGCCGGGCGACATCTCGCTTGGTGGCGATTAGACCACTTGGATGTGGGGTGTGGCGATGTCCAAGTGGTTGAACGACGACGGGGCTCTAGTAGCTCCTACTCCGAGCACTGAGTCACCACCGCGCAACATGCACGCGGAGGTGCAGTCGAAGGTAGTGGATGGAGTCCCTGAGCAGCAAGCAGAGGAGATGCCGACGGTGGGTGCCGCAAGACCTCTGACCTAGGGCACGCGGGTGGACCCCAGAGCCACGCCTGGGTGCTCAGGGAGGCAACGCTGGTTCAGAACTGTCTACTAGGAAGCTGCCATGTGTGACATCCAACCTAGTTTGGAATTTGGCCCATAGTGGCCCATATGCAATTTAATGAGATATTGTGGAGAGTTTAGTCCCACCTTGGTTGTTAAAGGTAGGACAAACCAACATATATGGCTTCTAGAGTCTATCCCACCATCCCTGGGTTAATCCTTTTACACGAAGCGAGGATGAAAGCGTAAGTGGGATGGTGGTAGGTGTGGTTTGCTCAGCGTGCAGACTGGATCTGAGCCATTTGGACTCTAGGGCATTACAAATGGTATTAGAGCCGACCTTCGTGGCCACAGGCGCATGTGGGCCAGGGACATGGACATGGGGTTCATTGCACGTGTAGGCCCTGCGGGGTGCACGGCATAGCACATGTGCTGGCACTGAGCGCACGGTTGCATGTGCTAAGAGGGAACATTCCTAGTCATCGTTTGCCTAGTTGTGGGTGTGTTGGGCCGATGAGGATGTCGGTTCCTTTGAGGGAGGATGTATGTGACATCCGACCCAGTTTGGAATTTGGCCCATAGTGGCCCATATGCAAGTTAATGAGATATCATGGAGAGTTTAGTCTCACCTTGGTTGTTAAAGGTGGGACAGACCAACATATAAGGCTTCTAGAGTCCATCCCACCATCCCCGGGTTAATCCTTTTACACGACGTGAGGACAAAAGCGAAAGTGAGATGGTGGTAGGTGTGGTTTGCTCAGCGTGCAGAGTGGATCTGAGCTGTTTGGACTCTAGGGTGTTACACCATGTAAGTATCCTTGCCTTGAAATCATTTTGTTAGGTCCATAAACCTGGGGTCCCTAATGGGCCAGCTACCCAGCAAAAGCTTGGCCTGATAGATGGCATTACGAATGACGTGCAACTCCTAGGCTAGCCTAGATACCTAACATTAGGCCGGAAAGAGCAATCCAGTCTCCAACCAGAAGGCCTAGCTAAGGAGAGGACGATGCTTGCTTCCGACTTTGACCTGCCTCTCTGACCAGAAGGCCTGGCCAAGGAGAGGACAATGCTCGCTTCTGACTCTGACCTGCCTCTCCAACCAGAAGGCTTAGACAAGGAGGGGATAATGCTCGCTTCCAACTCTAACTCACCTCTCCGACCGGAATCAACCGAACCTCTCCTTACGTCTCTTCTCCGATCGGCGCGGTCGGAGCCAACTAGGAACGACCGGCCGGGGATGCCCGCTCGGTGAGGACCCAATAAATTAGGTAGAGCAGATAAGGTAAGGGACTCAAGTCAACCACAATACCAAGGACCATACCCTACACACCTATAGGATAGTACTGTCAGGCCATGTCAAAAGGGTACTGTCGGGCTCATAAACCCGGGGTCCCTATTGGGCCTGCTTCCTAGCAAAAGCTCGGCCCAGCAGATGACGTTGCGAATAACACGCAACTCCTGGGCTGGCCCAAGTACCTAATGATAGGCCAGGAGAGCGATTCAGTCTCCGACCGGAAGGCCTAGCCAAGAGGGGACGGTGCTCGGTTCTAACTCCAATCCACTTCTCCGACCGAAAGGCCTGGCCTTGAAGGGACGGTGCTCACTTTCTGACTCCAACCCACTTCTCTAACCGGAAGGCCTAGCCAGAGAGGGCGACACTTGCTTCCGACTCTGACCTGCTTCTCCAACTAGGAGGCCTGGCCAAGAAGGGCCATGCTTGCTTTTGACTCTGACCCATTTCTCTAATCGGGAATACACCGAACCTCTGCTTATAGCTCTTCTTCGATCGAGAGGCCGGTGCCAACTGGGGAACTACTGACTGAGGATGCCCGCTCAGTGAAGACCTAGGAAATGGACAGAGCAAGTAAGGTGGGGAGCTCAGGTCAACTGCAACATCGAGGACCATAACCTACATGCCTATAGGATAGTACTGTCAGGTCATGTCAGAAGGATACTTTATAACCTTCCAGACATGTTAGAACATGAATAGTGTTGTGGGCGCTAACATTTGTCCTATAGTATGGTAGGCGCTGATATTTGCCATACCAGAAGAGCACGATGGAACCCACCACATGCATCAGGGCGCCAATAGTATTGTAGGTGCCGAAAAGCCATCCTGTACACGATGGCGTGGGCAACAAGACTAGGTAGCACACACTCCCTCTCTCTCACTTGTAAGGAAGCCCCCCTCAAATATAAAAGGGGATGCGCTCTCTCCTAAAGGAGGACGATTCGTACAACCAACGTAGGATCGATTGGACAAACAACAAACAACACACAGATCATTCTGACTCACTCTCTACTAGCTTTAGACATTCTAAAGCCACATAGAGCATACGTTCCAATACTTAGCACATGTAGGAGCTCCCATCACTCTCAGCCCTTCGGTCCAGAGTCTGTTCAGACCTCTGATACCCCCCATCTTACTCCCTCTTATTTGTAACCCCATAGCAAACTTTGATCACCTGGGCTTAGGAATAAAGTCACTGACCGACTCAAACTAGATGTAGGGCATGTTGCTTGAACCAGTATAAACCCTATGTCATTGAGTGCTAGGCCACATCCGATCACAACGTATGGCAAAACGACAAATATTTACTAGTTGGTCACTTTTCGCACTGATAGGTACTTTGCTACCTTCCAGAGATGTTAGAACACAAACAGTGTTGTAGGCGCCGACAACACTATCCTACAATATGGTAGGCGCTAACATTTTCCATACCAAAAGAACACGATGGAGCCTCCCACATGCATCTGGCGTCAATAATATTGTGGGCGCCGACAAACTATCTTGTACCCGATGTCGTGGGCAACAAGACTAGGGCACTCTCTCTCTTGAACTTGTAAGGCAATACCCTTCATCTATAAAAGAGAATGCACTCTCTCTCGACAAATGACGGATGGATCATTCCGACTCCCTCTGCTAAGCTTTAGACATTCTAAGCACTCGAATAGCTTCATAGCTCAAGAACTCTAAAGATACACAGAGCGTACGTTCGAACACTTAGCGCACGTTGGAGCTCACGTCACTCTTGGCCCTTTAGTCTAGAGTTCGACTGGACCTCTAACACCCCCCATCTTATTCCCACTCATTTGTAACCCCACAGCAAACTTTGTGCACCTAGGCTCAGGAATAAAGTCACCGACCGACTCAAACTGGATGTAGGGCACGATGCCTAAACCAGTATAAACCCTGTGTCATTGAGTGCTAGACCACATCCGATCACAACGTATGACAAAATGACAAATATTTACTTGTTGGTCACTTTTCACACCGATAGTTGGCGCTGTCCGTGGGGAGGACGTCGTACATTCACGCTTTTTGGTCATCGAAAGGGCCACCTTTCCACCATCTTCCTCATGATGGGCTCAAGCGATACGACTCGCTTCGGCTCGCTGGAGTTTTCCACACTCCCACCTGTTGGGATGTGGGTTCCTCCCATGTTCAAGCCATCCTAGGCCTTTCTCTTCGAAAGCCTGGACTTCATCGCTGACCAGCTCAGGCACTTGTCTCGGCACCCATCGGAGGAGGAGCGCCCTCTGTTGGCTTTGGGTCACCCATCGACCTCAACGACGAGGCACCTGCGCTTTGCTCTGAGCCCATGCTAGGCTCAAACCCCACTGTGAGTAACGTACATATTGTTCTTTACTCGCTATATAATATCTTCCGCTGACTCTCCGAAGGGACCCCGTTGTCCCTACCATGACCGCCATGCAACCGGTTCCCCTATGGCCTCGCATCCCCCATGGACGCTTACGTGAGGGGGCTCAAAGGATGCTGACGCCACCCCCTCTCACATCCAAATTCATGGGATGGCGGGCTATGCTCCTGCCTCTTTCCACGACCTCATCGATGACAAGCTTGAAAGCGATGGCTCTAGCATCGGTGATGTCATGGCACCTAGCCACCCTCTGTCCTAGGAGTGCGCTATGGTAGATGCTCTAGGACAGCCGTTAGTGGTTGTAGAGTCCCTATAGACTCACACCCCTCTAGACCCTCGTGCGGAGACCCTCGCTCGTGCGTAGGAGCACGGCGAGGAGCTACGACAAAGGCGGTAGAGCCAGCCACCACCTACACCATTGCGCTCGGTGTGGCACGTAGCACCCCACATGCATAACCCAGCGAGGGGTGGCTAGGGTCACGCCCGCTAGGTCTAGCACAACATCATGGATGATGGGAACGATCCCCCACAGTTTGCTTGGGTTGGCTAGAACATCGCTGCTACGGTGATGCTTCTGCGCGGCCTTCCAGAGCCTATCGAACCCTAGGAGCAAGCGGTCCATCAAAACCTCCGAGCGCTGGTGGAAACCACCACCATTCAATAGGCAGAGAGCTCCACATCATGACACCGACTCGCGGCCTCTCTCCCCACCAGGGGAATAGGGGCACACTAGTCGAATCACTCCATCTGCTCACCACTATAGTCATCAGGCATGGAATAGGAGGCCGCAACTGCACCATAGCCTGACCCCATGCCCACTCCACACTGACCACCTTTGTGTGAATGCCTCAGGAGAAACCAAGATGCTCGCTGTGTCATCAACAATCAACGTCAAGCCCGATGTGATGATGACATCCATCAGGGGGCAGTGAGAGCAGGCAGCATGGGCCCTGGTTAGACCATCGAGGGGAGTGGGGAAGCACACCCTAGGCATGGTCGTCGACCAGATGACTAGAGTCCTAGCCTAGAAGGCTAGGGACCATGGGCCTTTGGTCGTTGTATCTAGAGAGCGTCGTTCCCACAACGCTTCCGACCACCTACCAACATCACCAAATACACTAGGGAAACAGATCCTGGTATATGGCTCGAAGACTTCTGACTCACCTGCCGAGGTAGAGGGGTGGATGATGACCACTTCATCATCCAATACCTCCCCATCTATGTGGGGGAGCATGTTCAAGCATGGCTCAAATTCCTCCCACCTGACAGCATCCGTGACTAGGTAGATCTCAAGATAGTCTTCATCAGGAATTTCTAGGGGACATATGTCTGCCCTAGGAATTCCTGGGACCTCAAGAGCTACCAGTAGGAGCCCAACGAGTCCCTATGGGGTTACATCCATAGGTTCTAAAAATGATGCAACTCCTTTCCTGATGTCGTTGACGCAGATGTCATCAGCGCGTTCCTCTCTAGGACAACTTGTGAGTCCCTGATCCACAAGCTCGGCTGTCTAAAGCCCCAGACCATCCATGACCAACTCGATGTCGCCATGAACCATGCCTCTGGTGAGGAGGCAGTTAGAGAGGTCTTTAGTGGAGGCTAGGACAAGGGCAAGGCCAAGCACGAAGACCAAGATAAGGGCCCCTCCACGCAAAGGGGCAAAAAAACAAGAAGGATCACCGCCGACCGGCCAACTTTGCTTTGGTAGCCACGGCCAATTATGCGGGCAAGCAGCCCCAGCAGGGCTAGCCCGACCACTTCGACAAGCTCATGGAGAGCCCCTGCACCAACCATGCCTACCCCATCAAGCACCTCTATAAGGACTATGAACTCCTCAAGCACTTTCTACGATAGGCCGGTGGACCAAAAGAAGGAAAGGGCAAGGAGGTAGTGGCCAAGAAGGGAGGAGTGGTGGGCAAGGATGGGGATAGCTTTCCCTATCCTAAGGAGTGCCTCATGATCTTTGGGGGAACTGATGCCTTCTACTCCAAGCGCCAGCACAAAGTGCGCTACAGAGAGGTATGTGTCGCCAAAACTGCCATCCCCTCCTTCCTTAGCTAGTTAGAATCTCCGATCACTTTTGATCAAAGGGACCATCCTTCCCACATTGCCAGACTGGGTTGCTACCTGCTCATCATCGACCCCATTGTCCATAAGAAGTGCCTCATCAAGGTGCTGATGGACGGAGATAGCAGCCTCAACATCCTCTATGTTGACACCCTCGATGCCATGCGCATCCCCCAGTCGGAGCTCTGCCCAGTGAGCTCTCCCTTCCACAGCGAGATCCCGGGAACACAGGCATACCTGATCAGGCAGATCGACCTGCTCATCACATTTGGTGACCGAGCCAACTTCCGCTCGGAGGTCCTCACCTTTGAGGTGGCGGACTTCCCAGGGTCCTACCACACCATCTAGGGGTGGCCATGCTATGCCAAGTTCATGGCAATCCCCAACTGCACCTACCTCAAGTTGAAGATGCCGGGATCGAACGGTGTCATCACTATGGGTAGCACCTTTTCACCCCGCCTACACGTGCGACCACGGGCATTACGAGCTCACCACTGCCGTCATCAACTCAGCTGAGCTCCCTCAACTCAGAGAATCATTGACCCCAGTAGTCCAGACTGCAACAAGCCAACCTCCTTGACTGCCTTTTGCCCACTCGAGGAAACTATGGCGGTGGGGATTGACCCCACCAACCTAACCAAGATGGTGTGGATCAGGACCCATCTCTCGGCCTAATAGGAATGCGAGCTCGCCGAATTTCTATACGCCAATCGTGATGTCTTTGCATGGAAACCTTCTGACATGCTAGGCATACCACAGGAGGTTGTTGAGCATGCATTACACCTCGTCCCAGGCTCAAAGCCTGCCAAGCAGCGCCTGCATCGCTTTAACAATGAGAGGGGTAGGGCCATAGGCGAGGAGGTCACCAAACTCCTAGCAGCCGAATTCATCAAGGAGGTATACCACTCCGACTGGCTAGCCAATCCTATTCTTATTAAAAAGGAGACTAGGAAATGGAGAATGTGCATTGATTATACTAGCCTCAATAAGGCATACCCAAAGGACCATTTTCCTTTGCCATGCATAGACCAGATAGTCGACTCCACCTCAGGATGCAAAATCCTCTCCTTTCAGGATGCCTACTTAGGCTATCACAAGATAACGATGAAAGAGTCCGACCAGCTCACAACCTTGTTCATTACCTCATATCGTTCATACTGTTATGTAACCATGCCTTTCAGTCTAAAGAATGCTGGCACCACCTATCAACGGTGCATACAGCAATGCTTCGCCGATCAAATTGACCTGCTCGACCAGCCTGAATAAGTCAAGCAACCAAAACCAACAATCGCCATCAATGTTGATGACATAGTGGTCAAAATGGCTCAAGCTTATGATCTGATCACAAACTTGGCCACAGCATTCGTGAACCTTCGAAGGTTCAACATCAAATTGAATCCTAAAAAATGTGTTTTTAGGGTTCTGAAGGGGAAGCTGCTTAGATACATCATGTCCAAATGTGGCATCGAGGCCAACCTCAAAAAAATCATGGCCATCTCTAGCATGGGCCCTATACGCAACGTCAAGGGCGTACAAAGGCTCATCGGCTATTTGGCCACCCTAAGCTGGTTCATGTCCTGGCTAGGCGAGCGAGGGATGCCCCTCTACAAGCTTCTCAAAAAGATGGACGCGTTTGTCTGGACTGAGAAAGCACAACAGGCTTTGGAGAGACTCAAAACATCACTAACATCGGCCCAATCCTCGTCTCTCCCGAACAGGGAGAACCCCTCCTCCTCTATGTCGTGGCAAGCAACCACATGGTGAGCGCCACCCTAGTCATCAAAAGGGAGGAGCCAAGACACCACCTTAAGGTCCAACGACCCATATACTTCATCGGGGAGGTACTCACCAACGCCAAAGTTCGGTACCCCCAGGTGCAGAAACATTTATACACCGTGTTGATGGCGACCCAAAAGCTCCTACACTATTTCACCAACCACGAAGTCCTGGTCGTCACTTCATACCCGCCGGGAGACATCATCCACAACCACAACATTGTGGGATGAATCTCCAAGTGGGCACTCGAACTAATGGGCCATGACATTAGGTATATCCCCCGCACTACTATTAAGTCTCAAGCTCTCACAAACTTTGTCGCTGAATGGACGGAGGTCCAGCTCCCAACCTCGGACATCACCCATGAGTATTGGATGATGTACTTTGATAGGTCTGTGATGGTGCCTAGCTTAGGGGCTAGAGTGGTTCTGATCTCCCTAGACGGGAGCAGGCTCTGCTACTCGATCTGCCTCCATTTTGTGGCCTCAAACAACGTCACAGAATACGAGGCCCTCATCAATGGACTGCGCATAGCCATCGAGCTTGGTGCTACGAGACTCTATGTCTGCGATGACTCGGAGTTGGTCATTGACCAAGTCATGAAGGAGTCCTCTTGCAAAAGCCCCCTCATGGCAGCATACTGCTAGGAGGTGTGCAAGCTCGAGGACAAATTCTAGAGGATCAAACTACATTATGTCCCCCAAAAGGACAATGATGTCACTGATTTTCTCACAAAATTGGCTACCAGGCGGGTCCCATCTCCAGATAGGGTCTTCATCAATGACCTTCATGAGCCATCTACCCGCATCCTGGATGGTCCGATCTAGACACACCCCGATGCCTACCTAGCGCTCGGGGGCTCCAACCTTGGTGCCTCCGTGCCGACGTTGCCATGGTAGCACTCGATCAAAACGACTGGCGAGTGCCGCTACTCGCCTACCTCCTCGAGGAGGTTCTCCCACCAAAAAGGACTAAAGCATGATGGATTGCTCAACACGCCAAGACATTCATCATATTGGCAACAAACTTTACAAGCGAAGTCCATCAGGAATACACATGAAGTGCATCCCTACTAACTAAGAGAAACAGCTCCTCCTCGAGGTCCATGCTAGAATCTGTGGACATCACATGGCCCTGAGGTCGCTGGTTGGAAAAGCCTTTCAACAAGGTTTTTACTAGCCCACTATCCTATGAGAGGTAGATGAGGTCATCCGCAGGTGTGAGGGATGCTAGTTCTACGCTCGGCACACTCATTTGCAAGCACAAGAGCTCCAAACCATCCCCATCACCTAGCCATTCGTGATCTAGGGCCTCGACATGGTAGGATCCCTCAAAAAGGGCCTGGGCAGAGGCCGATCTAGATCAATCTCAATCGGGCAGAGTGATATTGTTGTAATTAGATAAACAATGAAAGTAATAAGCAATATCAGTAACTTAATGAATCTACCAAAGGCTGCCATACTAAGGTAGAGCCAATAACTTGACCTTGATCTAATTCAAGTAGTGGGGTGTGAGGCAGAATCACATAGGCCATACTTGAATTAGATAAGAGTCGATAACTAGCCTATACCAGAGTCATAGTGGGGGTCGACCGGATCGATGCAGCCATACGAACAGAGGTATAAACCATGATGGTACTTACAGACAAGCAGTGGAGGTCGACCGGATTGATGCAGCCGTACTCACTGAAGAATTCACCAAGATCTACTCTACTCCTACTCCTAAGGGGTGGCCGGAGCCAAAAAAAGTAATTGACTTGTATTTGATTGATTGTTGTTTTTACAATAGCCGGGGTTTGATATTTATACCCGGAGTCTAAACATGAACTTTACTCGAGTACGACTCAATACAATCTTTGGTATAATGAAAATATTCCTAATTTAAGATAAATTGGACTCTAATCTTTCCCTTTTTGTAGAGTCCAGCATGTCTCGTCCCAGCGCCAATCATAGCCTCTGTCGTTATCTGCTGGCGCTATTTGAAGAAAGCCAATTCTAGTGCTGCATCCGAATCAGCTGGTTCCGATCCGCACGTAATCGATTCCTTGCTGACATGATTTTGGGAGTTCTCGAGCTCTTGAGATCCTCCTTCCAAATTCTAGTGTAAACACTACCAAATGATGCTAAGGTGTAAAAGATGGACCTTTGAAGTGTGATACCAATCGAAGTGCACCATTATACCATCCTTAGCACCATGGTTAGCTTGATACCACTTAGAAACACTTGGAAATGAAATCACTAGATAAACTTATGCATGCTAGATTTTCATTTCATCATTCAAACCTAAAACTAGCATATACCACACAAGCATGAATATTGAAATTTAAAACTTATGCCATGCAAGCAAACATATGAAATGCACATTCAAATGCATCATACAAGTTCATGAGCTTGGTCCCCCTACTTGTGTGCTCAAAATTTTAATTGATCCCTTTCCTTTGTCATATCTCTCCCCTTATGTCAAGTTCTCCCCCTATCACTTGTATCTTTATTTCTCTCCCCTTTGTGTTGTCTTTTCACTATCTTTGTGCACTATTTCTCCCCCTTTGTCATCAATGACCACAAAGGTTCAAAATATAGATAGGTTGAGATTATCAATGTCAATCAATGGGGTGAGGATCATATTCCCAACTTTGGTTCAATCTAAAATACTTGCCAAAGATGTTTAACTCGGTTTGATCCAAGGACAAGCTTCTTCACACCTCCAAATAAGGGTTATCTTGTACCATATTGAGTTAAACACTTATAGCTCATTTTCTAGATTAAACACTAGGTTTTACAAGCCCACAAACATGTCATATGCTACCACTAGATCAAAAATAAGCATAATAGCAATAGTGGTACCATATAATCATCAAATTCATTTCTTTTTCATGAATGAGCCAATTAAATGTGAAAGATGTCTAGATGCACTAAACATGTCCTTAGCAAGGATGTATGCCATGCCAATCAACTTTTATCTTGGATTGCTCGAGGGAGAGGCATGTTATATGAGTGGGGGTGCATCAACACATATTTGAGAAAACCAATATGTTCAACTCATTCCTTAGCTTATAAAACATTTTCTCATCCAATGGCTTGGTGAATATATCGGTAAGTTGATCTTCGGTGCCAACACTCTCAATGAAAATGTCCCCTTTTGTTGGTGATCTCTTATGAAATGGTGGCGGACATCAATGTGCTTTGTTCTTGCATGTTGAACCGGATTGTTGGTCAACTTGATTGCACTCTCATTATCGCATAGCAATGGCACTTTCTAGAACTTGATTCCAAAATCACTCAAAGTGGCCTTCGTCCAAAGTATTTGTGCACAACAACTACCAGCGGATATGTATTTCGGCTTCGGTGGTTGATAATGCAACACTATTTTGCTTCTTTGATGACCATGGAATAAGTGATCTTCCCAACAATTGACATGTTCCCAAGGTGCTCTTCCTTTCAACCTTACATCCCGCATAATCCGAGTCGGAGTAACCAATTTGCTCAAACTTTGCTCCTTTGGGATACCACAAACCAACATTTGGTGTATGCTTCAAGTACCTCAATATTCTCTTTGTAGCCTTCAAATGACTTTCTCTTGGTGAGGCTTGAAATCTTGCGCACATGCATACACTAAACATGACATCCGGCCTTGATGCGGTCACATAGAGTAGGCTTCCAATCATAGACCGATATAATTTTTGATCCACCATATTTCCACTTGCAATCACTATCCAAGTTGCCATTGGTTCCCATTGGTGTGCTAATGGCCTTGCTATCACTCATGCCAAACTTCTTGACCATGTCCTTAATATACTTGCCTTGACTCACAAATGTACCATTCTTCAATTGCTTGATTTGAAGACCAAGGAAGTAACTTAATTCTCCAATCATGGACATCTCAAACTCATTAGCCATCATCTTTCCAAAGTCATCACAAAAGTCTTGATTTGTTGATCCAAAAATGATGTCATCAACATAGATTTGCAACACAAATAAATCTTTTCCAATCTTTTTGATGAAAAGAGTGGTGTCAACCTTGCCCATCATGAACCCTTTAGAGACTAGGAAGTCCCTCAATCTCTCATACCATGCTCTAGGTGCTTGCTTCAAACCATACAATGCCTTCTTCAACTTGTACACATAGTCGGGCTTCTTGTCATCTTCAAAACCAGGAGGTTGCTCAACATATACTTCTTCATTGATGTAACCATTGAGAAATGCACTCTTAACATCCATTGGATAGAGCTTGATGTTGTGGGCACAAGCATAGGCTAGCAAGATCCTAATTGCTTCCAATCTAGCAACCGGGGCATATGTTTCTCCAAAGTTAAGACCTTCAACTTGTGTATAGCCTTGTGCTACCAATCTTGTTGTGTTCCTTACTACTATCCCATCTTGATCTTGCTTGTTTCTAAAGACCCATTTGGTTCCAATCACATTGTGTCCCTTTGGTCTCTCTACTAATTCCCATACTTGATTTCTTGTGAAGTTATTCAATTCTTCATACATAACATTCACCCAATCAACATCCTTCACGGCTTCATCTATCTTCTTTGGTTCAATGAATGACACAAATGAGAAATGTTCACAAAATGAAGCCAATCTTGATCTAGTTTGCACACCTCTTGAAATATCACCAATGATAGTGTCCAATGGATGATCTCTTGCAATATTGGTTGGTTGGAATATTGGAACTTGATTTCTTGCACTTGCTTGATCATTGGGTTGAGATGATGTACTAGCCACTTGATCTTGTTCATTGTCATGAGAACCACTTGTACTAGCTTGATTTGTAACATCTTGCACATTTGAGTTAGAGAGCACTTGCACTTGATCATCTTCATCATCATTTACTTGCCTAGGCCTCAATTCACCAACATCCATGTTCTTCATGGCATTTGAAAGTTGAATGCCTCTAACATCTTCCAAGTTCTCATTCTCTACTTGTGAACCCTTTGTTTCATCAAATTCAACATCATGAACTTCCTCAAGAGTACCACTATCCAAATTCCAAACTCTATATGCTTTGCTTGTAGTGGAATAACCAAGTAGGAATCCTTCATCACATTTCTTGTCAAACTTGCCCAATCTAGTGCCTTTCTTTAAGATATAGCATTTGCAACCAAAGACCCAAAAATATGCAATGTTGGGCTTTCTACCATTCAAGAGCTCATATGGTGTCTTCTCTTTCAATGGGTGACACTAGAGGTGGTTGCTACAATAGCAAGCCGTGTTGATAGCTTCGGCCCAAAAAGATTGACTAACATTATACTCACTAAGCATAGACCTTGCCATATCAATGAGTGTTCTATTTTTCCTCTCAACAAGGCTATTTGATTGTGGAGTGTACTTGGCCGAGAATTGATGTCTAATTCCAAATTCATCACACAACTCATCAATTCTAGTGTTCTTGAACTCACTACCATTGTCACTTCTAACTCTCTTGATAGTTGTTTCAAACTCATTGTGAATGCCCTTGACAAATGATTTGAATGTTGCAAACACATCACTTTTGTCCACTAGAAAGACTACCCATGTGTATGTAGTATAATCATCCACTATCACAAAGCCATATTTGTTACCACTGATGCTAGTGTAGTGTGTTGGCCCAAACAAATCCATGTGAAATAACTCAAATGCTATACTAGTGCTCATCATGCTTTTCTTGGGATGGTTGTTTCCAACTTGTTTTCCGGCTTGACAAGAGCTACAAAGCTTATCCTTTTCAAACACAACATCTTTCAAGCCTCTAACCAAGTCATTCTTAACCAATCTATTCAATTGTTTCATTCCAACATGACCAAGCCTTGTATGCCATAACCAACCCATGCTAGACTTAGTGAACAAGCATGTAGATAATCTAGCTTCACTAGCATTGAAATCAACCAAGTATAGATTCTCATATCTAAAGCCTTTGAAGATCAAGTTAGAGCCATCTACACTTATGATCTCTACATCATCTACCCCAAATATGCATTTGAATCCAAGATCACACAATTGAGCCACGGATAGCAAATTGAAGTTCAAGCTCTCTACTAGCAACACATTGGAAATGCTCATGTCATTGGATATTGCAATCTTACCAAGCCCTTTGACCTTGCCTTTGCCATTATCACCAAATGTGATACTATCATAACCATCATTGCCATTGGTGTTGATTGAGTTGAATATTCTTGCATCGCCGGTCATGTGTTGAGTGCACCCACTATCAAGAACCCAATACCTTCCTCTGGCTTTGTAATTGACCTACAAAAGAAGATCAATTCTTTTTAGGTACCCAAACTTGCTTGGGTCCTTGAAGGTTAGTTACTAAGCTCTTTGGTACCCAAATGGATTTCTTCTTTGAGCCCATCCATGGTTTACCAATGAACTTAGCCTTTACACCATTTGCACCCTTAGTAATCACATAGAAAGAATTAATCTTAATGGAGGATACATTAGCATTTTTGCTCTTGTTCTTGCACTCATGCTCTTTATGACCAAATTGCTTGCAACTAGTACAAAACCGACCATTGTTCTTCACAAAACTAGTCTTGTGAGGAGCAAAGGCCGCCTTGCCTTTCTTGGGGATATAGCCCAATCCCTCTTTGTAGAGAGAAGCTCTTTGGCTACCCAAGCACATAAGCAAGCGGTCCTCACCACCATAGGCCTTAGCTAAGGTGTGAGTGAGCTTATTGACCTCCTTCTTGAGGTTCTCATTCTCAACCATTAGTGAGGCATCACAAGTGAAACCATCACTACTAGATGAGGTGGAAGTAGAAGTACTACAAGAAGGGTTAGTGGGAGCAACAATGATAGGCATAGATAATGATTCATCAATTATATCACAAGTTAAGCCTACATTGCTAGTTTCAACATGCTTCTTTTTATTTTGCTCATTAAGCAAAGAGGAATGAGCTTTTTCAAGCTTCTTGTGAGCCTTGCCAAGCTTCTCATGGGCTTCCTCTAGCCTCTCATGAGTTGCTTTGAGCTCATCAAGGGCTTGCTTAAGGGCTTTTACCTCCTTATTTAAGCTCTTGCATTCCCTTCTCTTAATGTCAAAGTGTTCTTTAGCATCTTCTAGCATATCAAATAATTCATCTTTGTAGGTTCATCATCATCATCACTATCACTATCATTTTCATTTTCGTAATCATGTTCTTCATCACTTCCATCATCACAAATTTGTACCTTAGTGGCCTTAGCCATGAAGCATGATGGAGTCTCAAAGAGAGAAGGCTTCTCATTGATTGCAATGCTTGCAAGTGCCTTCTTCTTGGTGGTCTTGTCATCATCACTATCATCATCATCACTTGAGGAAGCATCACTATCCCAAGTGACCACATATGAACCACCCTTCTTCTTCTTGAAGGTCATCTTGTCCTTCTTCTCTTTCTTTTCCTTCTTGTCCTTCTTCTTGTTCTTCTTGTTGTCACATTCATTGTCGCTATTGTATGGACATGGAGCAACAAAATGATCTTTGCTTCCACATTTGAAGCACCTTCTTGACTCTTCCTTGTTCTTGGATGAAGATTTCTTTCTTCTAGCATGGTACCCTTTCTTCATCATGAACTTGCCAAATTTCTTGACAAAGAGAGCCATCTTCTCATCATCATCATCCCATGAGCCATCATCCTCACTTGATGTTTCTTACTTTGCCTTGCCCTTGGATGATGTGGTCTTGAATGCCATGCTCTTCTTTTTCTTTCTTCTCCTTCTTTTCTTCCTTCTCATCATCATCTCTATATGTATCATCGGTCATTATATCTCCCAACACTTGGTTTGGTGTCATGGTGTCCAAACCACTCCTCACTAGAATAGTGATCCATGTGCCAAATCTTGAAGGCAAGCATCTCAAGAACTTGTGGGGGAAGTCCTTGTCCTTCACCTCTTCTCCAAGTGCTTTGAGATCATTGAAAAGCACTTGAAGCCTATGAAACATCTTCGGCACACTTTCATCCTCCTTCATCTTGAAGCTTGCAAACTTCTCTTTGAGAATATATGCCTTTGCACCCTTCATGGCTTGAGTGCCTTCAAATGATTCCTCCAATTCTTTTAAGCCTCATGAGTCATCTCAATATTCTTGATTTATTCAAATATTCTCTCATCAATTACATCATGAATGGCACTTAGAGCAATGTCATTGTTTTGGAGAAGCACTTCTTCGGCCGCGGTGGGATTCTCCAGATTACCAATCTCAATTTTGGTTTCTACCACCTTTCACACTTTTCTATTGATTGACTTGATATGTGTGGTCATCTTTGATTTCCAATATGGATAATTTGTGCCATCAAATTGGGGTGGCTTCTTGGTGTTGTTGATTTGAGCCATTTTTTACACCGAAGGTTGTTAAGCCTCAAATCACGGTGACCTTGGCTCTGATACCACTTGAAAGGTCCTAATGGCTAGAGGGGGGTGAATAGCCTATTAAAAATTCTACAACAACAGTTAACAAACCGGTTAGACAATTATGAGGCGAAGCAAGTGTTGCGCTAGCCTACTAAAATACAAGCCACCTACCACAATTCTAGTTTATATAGTTTCTATCCACACAATATCTATGAAACTACACTAAAATAGTGTGCTCTCAAAAGCTAACTAAAAAGCCACACTAACCAAACTAACAAGCTCTCACAACTAGCTACACTAAAGAGCTTGACAACTAGTTTGCGGTAATGTAAAGAGAGTGAGCAAGATGGTTATACCATTGTGTCGAGGAAGGAGCCAATCAATCACAAGAATGAATAACAATGAAGACCAATCACCTCAGATTCAAATGATGAACACAATGATTTTTTATCGAGGTTCACTTGCTTGTCGGCAAGCTACTCCTCGTTGTGGTGATTCACTCACTTGGAGGTTCACGCCCTAATTGGCATCACACGCCAAACCCTCAATAGGGTGCCGCACAACCAACACAAGATGAGGATCACACAAGCCACGAGCAATCCACTAGAGTACCTTTTGGCTCTCCACAGGGGAAAGGTGAAGAACCCCTCACAATCACCACGATCAGAGCCCGGAGACAATCACCACTCTTCGCTCGACGATCCTCGCTGCCCCAAGCCATCTAGGTGGCGGCAACCACCATGAGTAACAAGCGAATCCCACAGCGAAACACGAACACTAAGTGCCTCTAGATGCAAACACTCAAGTAATGCACTTGGATTCTCTGTCAATCTCACAAAGATGATGAATGAATGATGGAGATTAGTGGGAGGGCTTTGGCTAAGCTCACAAGGTTGCTATGTCAATGCAAATGGCCAAGAGAGTGAGCTTGAGCTAGTCATGGGGCTTAAATAGAAGCCCCCATGAAATAGAGCCGTTATACCCCTTCACTGGGCACAAACACGGGGTGACCGGACGCTCCAGTCATATTGACCGGACGCTGGACCTCAGCGTCCAGTCATGTGATGCATGCCATGTGGTCCCTCTCTTCAATTACTAAATGCCCAATCTCAATGGTCATATGATGACCGGACGCTGCAGCTCAAAGTGGCCAGACACTAAACCCCCAGCGTCCGATCGTTTCCAGTAAGCATCCAGAGATGACTTTTCACGACCGAACACGTCCGGTCATGCTTGATCGGACACACACCCAGCATCTGGTCACTTGGTGACTCCTCTATGCGCGACCATGTTAGTGTGACCGGACATAGCCAGCCAGCGTCCGGTCATTTTAGTACCAGCGTCCGGTCGATGACGGACGCTGCGTGCCCTCTGCTGCCACTGACTGGACGCGCTGGTCCAACTGAGACTAGCGTCTGGTCACTTACAGTGACCTCTGTCTTTTCTATCTAGGGCACCGGTGGCACTGTTGGACTATCCGCACTCTACGGGCGGACACTCCACCGATGAAGTTCCTATCCCTTGCTCAAATGTGCCAACCACCAAGTGTATCACCTTGTGTACATGTGTTAGCATATTTTCACAAACATTTTCAAGGCTGTTAGCACTCCACTAGATCCTAAATGCATATGCAATGAGTTAGAGCATCTAGTGGCACTTTGATAACCACATTTCGATATGAGTTTCACCCCTCTTAATAGTACGGCTATCAAACCTAAATGTGATCACACTCTCTAAGTGTCTTGATCGCCAAAACAAAATAGCTCCTACCATTTATACTTTTGCCTTGAGCCTTTTGTTTTTCTCTTTCTTCTTTTCAAGTCCAAGCACTTGATCATCACCATGGCATCACCATCATCATGTCATGATCTTCATTTGCTTCACCACTTGGAATGTGCGACCTATGTCATGATCACTTGATGGGTGCCGTCACTCATGGGGGAGACAGAACTCAATGGGATGGTGGAGGCGGGCATCCTTCTTGACCGTGTCACTGCCGGATGGCGTCTGGCCTATGGTGAGCCCTACCCGATGCCACATACTGACGAAGTCATAGTATTTGAAGATTATTTATGGCACGGATTAGGATTTCCTGTTCATCCTTTTTTGTGGGATCTATTGGAGTTCTGAGGAGTGAGTCTGTGCAATCTTCATCCCAACACCATCTTGCACAACTCCATTTTCATCCATTTCTACAAGGCATATCTCATAATTCTTCCCCACGTCAACCTCTTTTGACACCTGTTCTGGCTGAAGAAGAAAGGCGGCGGCGGTTCTAGAGTGGTCGGTGGCATGTATCTGCAACTCTATGATGGGATGGTGGGCGAGTACATCACTGTGCTACTGAACACATCACTGAAGGGGTGGAACTCTAGGTGGTTCTACATGAAGCGGAGTCATCCTGCCTTCCACTGCGATGTCAACCGCATTCTGGAGAACCTGAGGAGATGGTCAGAGAAGCCGAGCAGTGCTAATATGGATCAGGTGAGGGAGCTCCTCGGCCTGATAAAGATGATAAAAATGAACGACGTACTAGTGGCGGCAAGCTTCATAGTGGATGAAGAAGTTGTTTAAGGAGGCTGTGCTACGCCGAGTAGCTGAACTATTCGCTCAAAATGCACCGTACATCATGCTAGGGCAGACGAGAGCCTTGAACTGCATGAACCCACCTCCTCAAGTAAAAATCTGAATAGTTGTTCCTGATGCTTTTTATCCTATATCGATGCTGAGCAGTGAACTAATTCACTTGTGGAAAGATCCATTCGCAGAAACGAGCGGCGTACTTCTCGAGCATGCTGAGGAGCGATTGGCCGAAAGCAGTGGACGCCCGGTCGACCCACTCAACTGGAGGAAGGTGCCATCAGCACCTCATCGGAATCCAAAGGCAAAGGTGCTGGTCGGAAGGTGAGTCCCCTCGGGTGTCGGAGAAGGTTAGGGGGAAAGGGCGGCGACAGATGAGCTGGCCCATAAGAAGAGGAAGACGGCGGGTGTAGCTCCCTGCAAGCCGGGCGACATCTCGCTTGGTGGCGATTAGACCACTTGGATGTGGGGGTGTGGCGATGTCCAAGTGGTTGAACGACGACGGGGCTCTAGTAGCTCCTACTCCGAGCACTGAGTCACCACCCGCGCAACATGCACGCGGAGGTGCAGTCGAAGGTAGTGGATGGAGTCCCTGAGCAGCAAGCAGAGGAGATGCCGACGGTGGGTGCCGCAAGACCTCTGACCTAGGGCACGCGGGTGGACCCCAGAGCCACGCCTGGGTGCTCAGGGAGGCAACGCTGGTTCAGAACTGTCTACTAGGAAGCTGCCATGTGTGACATCCAACCTAGTTTGGAATTTGGCCCATAGTGGCCCATATGCAATTTAATGAGATATTGTGGAGAGTTTAGTCCCACCTTGGTTGTTAAAGGTAGGACAAACCAACATATATGGCTTCTAGAGTCTATCCCACCATCCCTGGGTTAATCCTTTTACACGAAGCGAGGATGAAAGCGTAAGTGGGATGGTGGTAGGTGTGGTTTGCTCAGCGTGCAGACTGGATCTGAGCCATTTGGACTCTAGGGCATTACAAATGGTATTAGAGCCGACCTTCGTGGCCACAGGCGCATGTGGGCCAGGGACATGGACATGGGGTTCATTGCACGTGTAGGCCCTGCGGGGTGCACGGCATAGCACATGTGCTGGCACTGAGCGCACGGTTGCATGTGCTAAGAGGGAACATTCCTAGTCATCGTTTGCCTAGTTGTGGGTGTGTTGGGCCGATGAGGATGTCGGTTCCTTTGAGGGAGGATGTATGTGACATCCGACCCAGTTTGGAATTTGGCCCATAGTGGCCCATATGCAAGTTAATGAGATATCATGGAGAGTTTAGTCTCACCTTGGTTGTTAAAGGTGGGACAGACCAACATATAAGGCTTCTAGAGTCCATCCCACCATCCCCGGGTTAATCCTTTTACACGACGTGAGGACAAAAGCGAAAGTGAGATGGTGGTAGGTGTGGTTTGCTCAGCGTGCAGAGTGGATCTGAGCTGTTTGGACTCTAGGGTGTTACACCATGTAAGTATCCTTGCCTTGAAATCATTTTGTTAGGTCCATAAACCTGGGGTCCCTAATGGGCCAGCTACCCAGCAAAAGCTTGGCCTGATAGATGGCATTACGAATGACGTGCAACTCCTAGGCTAGCCTAGATACCTAACATTAGGCCGGAAAGAGCAATCCAGTCTCCAACCAGAAGGCCTAGCTAAGGAGAGGACGATGCTTGCTTCCGACTTTGACCTGCCTCTCTGACCAGAAGGCCTGGCCAAGGAGAGGACAATGCTCGCTTCTGACTCTGACCTGCCTCTCCAACCAGAAGGCTTAGACAAGGAGGGGATAATGCTCGCTTCCAACTCTAACTCACCTCTCCGACCGGAATCAACCGAACCTCTCCTTACGTCTCTTCTCCGATCGGCGCGGTCGGAGCCAACTAGGAACGACCGGCCGGGGATGCCCGCTCGGTGAGGACCCAATAAATTAGGTAGAGCAGATAAGGTAAGGGACTCAAGTCAACCACAATACCAAGGACCATACCCTACACACCTATAGGATAGTACTGTCAGGCCATGTCAAAAGGGTACTGTCGGGCTCATAAACCCGGGGTCCCTATTGGGCCTGCTTCCTAGCAAAAGCTCGGCCCAGCAGATGACGTTGCGAATAACACGCAACTCCTGGGCTGGCCCAAGTACCTAATGATAGGCCAGGAGAGCGATTCAGTCTCCGACCGGAAGGCCTAGCCAAGAGGGGACGGTGCTCGGTTCTAACTCCAATCCACTTCTCCGACCGAAAGGCCTGGCCTTGAAGGGACGGTGCTCACTTTCTGACTCCAACCCACTTCTCTAACCGGAAGGCCTAGCCAGAGAGGGCGACACTTGCTTCCGACTCTGACCTGCTTCTCCAACTAGGAGGCCTGGCCAAGAAGGGCCATGCTTGCTTTTGACTCTGACCCATTTCTCTAATCGGGAATACACCGAACCTCTGCTTATAGCTCTTCTTCGATCGAGAGGCCGGTGCCAACTGGGGAACTACTGACTGAGGATGCCCGCTCAGTGAAGACCTAGGAAATGGACAGAGCAAGTAAGGTGGGGAGCTCAGGTCAACTGCAACATCGAGGACCATAACCTACATGCCTATAGGATAGTACTGTCAGGTCATGTCAGAAGGATACTTTATAACCTTCCAGACATGTTAGAACATGAATAGTGTTGTGGGCGCTAACATTTGTCCTATAGTATGGTAGGCGCTGATATTTGCCATACCAGAAGAGCACGATGGAACCCACCACATGCATCAGGGCGCCAATAGTATTGTAGGTGCCGAAAAGCCATCCTGTACACGATGGCGTGGGCAACAAGACTAGGTAGCACACACTCCCTCTCTCTCACTTGTAAGGAAGCCCCCCTCAAATATAAAAGGGGATGCGCTCTCTCCTAAAGGAGGACGATTCGTACAACCAACGTAGGATCGATTGGACAAACAACAAACAACACACAGATCATTCTGACTCACTCTCTACTAGCTTTAGACATTCTAAAGCCACATAGAGCATACGTTCCAATACTTAGCACATGTAGGAGCTCCCATCACTCTCAGCCCTTCGGTCCAGAGTCTGTTCAGACCTCTGATACCCCCCATCTTACTCCCTCTTATTTGTAACCCCATAGCAAACTTTGATCACCTGGGCTTAGGAATAAAGTCACTGACCGACTCAAACTAGATGTAGGGCATGTTGCTTGAACCAGTATAAACCCTATGTCATTGAGTGCTAGGCCACATCCGATCACAACGTATGGCAAAACGACAAATATTTACTAGTTGGTCACTTTTCGCACTGATAGGTACTTTGCTACCTTCCAGAGATGTTAGAACACAAACAGTGTTGTAGGCGCCGACAACACTATCCTACAATATGGTAGGCGCTAACATTTTCCATACCAAAAGAACACGATGGAGCCTCCCACATGCATCTGGCGTCAATAATATTGTGGGCGCCGACAAACTATCTTGTACCCGATGTCGTGGGCAACAAGACTAGGGCACTCTCTCTCTTGAACTTGTAAGGCAATACCCTTCATCTATAAAAGAGAATGCACTCTCTCTCGACAAATGACGGATGGATCATTCCGACTCCCTCTGCTAAGCTTTAGACATTCTAAGCACTCGAATAGCTTCATAGCTCAAGAACTCTAAAGATACACAGAGCGTACGTTCGAACACTTAGCGCACGTTGGAGCTCACGTCACTCTTGGCCCTTTAGTCTAGAGTTCGACTGGACCTCTAACACCCCCCATCTTATTCCCACTCATTTGTAACCCCACAGCAAACTTTGTGCACCTAGGCTCAGGAATAAAGTCACCGACCGACTCAAACTGGATGTAGGGCACGATGCCTAAACCAGTATAAACCCTGTGTCATTGAGTGCTAGACCACATCCGATCACAACGTATGACAAAATGACAAATATTTACTTGTTGGTCACTTTTCACACCGATAGTTGGCGCTGTCCGTGGGGAGGACGTCGTACATTCACGCTTTTTGGTCATCGAAAGGGCCACCTTTCCACCATCTTCCTCATGATGGGCTCAAGCGATACGACTCGCTTCGGCTCGCTGGAGTTTTCCACACTCCCACCTGTTGGGATGTGGGTTCCTCCCATGTTCAAGCCATCCTAGGCCTTTCTCTTCGAAAGCCTGGACTTCATCGCTGACCAGCTCAGGCACTTGTCTCGGCACCCATCGGAGGAGGAGCGCCCTCTGTTGGCTTTGGGTCACCCATCGACCTCAACGACGAGGCACCTGCGCTTTGCTCTGAGCCCATGCTAGGCTCAAACCCCACTGTGAGTAACGTACATATTGTTCTTTACTCGCTATATAATATCTTCCGCTGACTCTCCGAAGGGACCCCGTTGTCCCTACCATGACCGCCATGCAACCGGTTCCCCTATGGCCTCGCATCCCCCATGGACGCTTACGTGAGGGGGCTCAAAGGATGCTGACGCCACCCCCTCTCACATCCAAATTCATGGGATGGCGGGCTATGCTCCTGCCTCTTTCCACGACCTCATCGATGACAAGCTTGAAAGCGATGGCTCTAGCATCGGTGATGTCATGGCACCTAGCCACCCTCTGTCCTAGGAGTGCGCTATGGTAGATGCTCTAGGACAGCCGTTAGTGGTTGTAGAGTCCCTATAGACTCACACCCCTCTAGACCCTCGTGCGGAGACCCTCGCTCGTGCGTAGGAGCACGGCGAGGAGCTACGACAAAGGCGGTAGAGCCAGCCACCACCTACACCATTGCGCTCGGTGTGGCACGTAGCACCCCACATGCATAACCCAGCGAGGGGTGGCTAGGGTCACGCCCGCTAGGTCTAGCACAACATCATGGATGATGGGAACGATCCCCCACAGTTTGCTTGGGTTGGCTAGAACATCGCTGCTACGGTGATGCTTCTGCGCGGCCTTCCAGAGCCTATCGAACCCTAGGAGCAAGCGGTCCATCAAAACCTCCGAGCGCTGGTGGAAACCACCACCATTCAATAGGCAGAGAGCTCCACATCATGACACCGACTCGCGGCCTCTCTCCCCACCAGGGGAATAGGGGCACACTAGTCGAATCACTCCATCTGCTCACCACTATAGTCATCAGGCATGGAATAGGAGGCCGCAACTGCACCATAGCCTGACCCCATGCCCACTCCACACTGACCACCTTTGTGTGAATGCCTCAGGAGAAACCAAGATGCTCGCTGTGTCATCAACAATCAACGTCAAGCCCGATGTGATGATGACATCCATCAGGGGGCAGTGAGAGCAGGCAGCATGGGCCCTGGTTAGACCATCGAGGGGAGTGGGGAAGCACACCCTAGGCATGGTCGTCGACCAGATGACTAGAGTCCTAGCCTAGAAGGCTAGGGACCATGGGCCTTTGGTCGTTGTATCTAGAGAGCGTCGTTCCCACAACGCTTCCGACCACCTACCAACATCACCAAATACACTAGGGAAACAGATCCTGGTATATGGCTCGAAGACTTCTGACTCACCTGCCGAGGTAGAGGGGTGGATGATGACCACTTCATCATCCAATACCTCCCCATCTATGTGGGGGAGCATGTTCAAGCATGGCTCAAATTCCTCCCACCTGACAGCATCCGTGACTAGGTAGATCTCAAGATAGTCTTCATCAGGAATTTCTAGGGGACATATGTCTGCCCTAGGAATTCCTGGGACCTCAAGAGCTACCAGTAGGAGCCCAACGAGTCCCTATGGGGTTACATCCATAGGTTCTAAAAATGATGCAACTCCTTTCCTGATGTCGTTGACGCAGATGTCATCAGCGCGTTCCTCTCTAGGACAACTTGTGAGTCCCTGATCCACAAGCTCGGCTGTCTAAAGCCCCAGACCATCCATGACCAACTCGATGTCGCCATGAACCATGCCTCTGGTGAGGAGGCAGTTAGAGAGGTCTTTAGTGGAGGCTAGGACAAGGGCAAGGCCAAGCACGAAGACCAAGATAAGGGCCCCTCCACGCAAAGGGGCAAAAAAACAAGAAGGATCACCGCCGACCGGCCAACTTTGCTTTGGTAGCCACGGCCAATTATGCGGGCAAGCAGCCCCAGCAGGGCTAGCCCGACCACTTCGACAAGCTCATGGAGAGCCCCTGCACCAACCATGCCTACCCCATCAAGCACCTCTATAAGGACTATGAACTCCTCAAGCACTTTCTACGATAGGCCGGTGGACCAAAAGAAGGAAAGGGCAAGGAGGTAGTGGCCAAGAAGGGAGGAGTGGTGGGCAAGGATGGGGATAGCTTTCCCTATCCTAAGGAGTGCCTCATGATCTTTGGGGGAACTGATGCCTTCTACTCCAAGCGCCAGCACAAAGTGCGCTACAGAGAGGTATGTGTCGCCAAAACTGCCATCCCCTCCTTCCTTAGCTAGTTAGAATCTCCGATCACTTTTGATCAAAGGGACCATCCTTCCCACATTGCCAGACTGGGTTGCTACCTGCTCATCATCGACCCCATTGTCCATAAGAAGTGCCTCATCAAGGTGCTGATGGACGGAGATAGCAGCCTCAACATCCTCTATGTTGACACCCTCGATGCCATGCGCATCCCCCAGTCGGAGCTCTGCCCAGTGAGCTCTCCCTTCCACAGCGAGATCCCGGGAACACAGGCATACCTGATCAGGCAGATCGACCTGCTCATCACATTTGGTGACCGAGCCAACTTCCGCTCGGAGGTCCTCACCTTTGAGGTGGCGGACTTCCCAGGGTCCTACCACACCATCTAGGGGTGGCCATGCTATGCCAAGTTCATGGCAATCCCCAACTGCACCTACCTCAAGTTGAAGATGCCGGGATCGAACGGTGTCATCACTATGGGTAGCACCTTTTCACCCCGCCTACACGTGCGACCACGGGCATTACGAGCTCACCACTGCCGTCATCAACTCAGCTGAGCTCCCTCAACTCAGAGAATCATTGACCCCAGTAGTCCAGACTGCAACAAGCCAACCTCCTTGACTGCCTTTTGCCCACTCGAGGAAACTATGGCGGTGGGGATTGACCCCACCAACCTAACCAAGATGGTGTGGATCAGGACCCATCTCTCGGCCTAATAGGAATGCGAGCTCGCCGAATTTCTATACGCCAATCGTGATGTCTTTGCATGGAAACCTTCTGACATGCTAGGCATACCACAGGAGGTTGTTGAGCATGCATTACACCTCGTCCCAGGCTCAAAGCCTGCCAAGCAGCGCCTGCATCGCTTTAACAATGAGAGGGGTAGGGCCATAGGCGAGGAGGTCACCAAACTCCTAGCAGCCGAATTCATCAAGGAGGTATACCACTCCGACTGGCTAGCCAATCCTATTCTTATTAAAAAGGAGACTAGGAAATGGAGAATGTGCATTGATTATACTAGCCTCAATAAGGCATACCCAAAGGACCATTTTCCTTTGCCATGCATAGACCAGATAGTCGACTCCACCTCAGGATGCAAAATCCTCTCCTTTCAGGATGCCTACTTAGGCTATCACAAGATAACGATGAAAGAGTCCGACCAGCTCACAACCTTGTTCATTACCTCATATCGTTCATACTGTTATGTAACCATGCCTTTCAGTCTAAAGAATGCTGGCACCACCTATCAACGGTGCATACAGCAATGCTTCGCCGATCAAATTGACCTGCTCGACCAGCCTGAATAAGTCAAGCAACCAAAACCAACAATCGCCATCAATGTTGATGACATAGTGGTCAAAATGGCTCAAGCTTATGATCTGATCACAAACTTGGCCACAGCATTCGTGAACCTTCGAAGGTTCAACATCAAATTGAATCCTAAAAAATGTGTTTTTAGGGTTCTGAAGGGGAAGCTGCTTAGATACATCATGTCCAAATGTGGCATCGAGGCCAACCTCAAAAAAATCATGGCCATCTCTAGCATGGGCCCTATACGCAACGTCAAGGGCGTACAAAGGCTCATCGGCTATTTGGCCACCCTAAGCTGGTTCATGTCCTGGCTAGGCGAGCGAGGGATGCCCCTCTACAAGCTTCTCAAAAAGATGGACGCGTTTGTCTGGACTGAGAAAGCACAACAGGCTTTGGAGAGACTCAAAACATCACTAACATCGGCCCAATCCTCGTCTCTCCCGAACAGGGAGAACCCCTCCTCCTCTATGTCGTGGCAAGCAACCACATGGTGAGCGCCACCCTAGTCATCAAAAGGGAGGAGCCAAGACACCACCTTAAGGTCCAACGACCCATATACTTCATCGGGGAGGTACTCACCAACGCCAAAGTTCGGTACCCCCAGGTGCAGAAACATTTATACACCGTGTTGATGGCGACCCAAAAGCTCCTACACTATTTCACCAACCACGAAGTCCTGGTCGTCACTTCATACCCGCCGGGAGACATCATCCACAACCACAACATTGTGGGATGAATCTCCAAGTGGGCACTCGAACTAATGGGCCATGACATTAGGTATATCCCCCGCACTACTATTAAGTCTCAAGCTCTCACAAACTTTGTCGCTGAATGGACGGAGGTCCAGCTCCCAACCTCGGACATCACCCATGAGTATTGGATGATGTACTTTGATAGGTCTGTGATGGTGCCTAGCTTAGGGGCTAGAGTGGTTCTGATCTCCCTAGACGGGAGCAGGCTCTGCTACTCGATCTGCCTCCATTTTGTGGCCTCAAACAACGTCACAGAATACGAGGCCCTCATCAATGGACTGCGCATAGCCATCGAGCTTGGTGCTACGAGACTCTATGTCTGCGATGACTCGGAGTTGGTCATTGACCAAGTCATGAAGGAGTCCTCTTGCAAAAGCCCCCTCATGGCAGCATACTGCTAGGAGGTGTGCAAGCTCGAGGACAAATTCTAGAGGATCAAACTACATTATGTCCCCCAAAAGGACAATGATGTCACTGATTTTCTCACAAAATTGGCTACCAGGCGGGTCCCATCTCCAGATAGGGTCTTCATCAATGACCTTCATGAGCCATCTACCCGCATCCTGGATGGTCCGATCTAGACACACCCCGATGCCTACCTAGCGCTCGGGGGCTCCAACCTTGGTGCCTCCGTGCCGACGTTGCCATGGTAGCACTCGATCAAAACGACTGGCGAGTGCCGCTACTCGCCTACCTCCTCGAGGAGGTTCTCCCACCAAAAAGGACTAAAGCATGATGGATTGCTCAACACGCCAAGACATTCATCATATTGGCAACAAACTTTACAAGCGAAGTCCATCAGGAATACACATGAAGTGCATCCCTACTAACTAAGAGAAACAGCTCCTCCTCGAGGTCCATGCTAGAATCTGTGGACATCACATGGCCCTGAGGTCGCTGGTTGGAAAAGCCTTTCAACAAGGTTTTTACTAGCCCACTATCCTATGAGAGGTAGATGAGGTCATCCGCAGGTGTGAGGGATGCTAGTTCTACGCTCGGCACACTCATTTGCAAGCACAAGAGCTCCAAACCATCCCCATCACCTAGCCATTCGTGATCTAGGGCCTCGACATGGTAGGATCCCTCAAAAAGGGCCTGGGCAGCTTCACTCACCTACTCAGAGTGGGTAGAGGTGAAGCCCATCACCAACATTCAATCAGTAGAGGCGGTCAAGTTCTTCCTTGACATCATCTACTGTTTCGGTGTTCCTAACTATATCATCACTGACCATAGAACTAAATTCACTGAGAAGAAGTTCCTGGACTTCTGTGATGGATACGGCATTAGGATTGACTGGGCCTTGGTCGGACATGCCCGTACTAACTGTTAGGTCGAGCAGGCCAATGGCATGGTCCTCCAAGGACTCAAGCCACACATCTTCGACCAACTCAATAAGTATGCTGGGTGATGGGTTGTAGAGGTCCAAGTGATCCTCTAGAGCCTGAGACCGACCTTGAACCAATCCACAGGGTTCACACCCTTCTTCCTAGCCTATGGAGCTAAAGCAGTGTTGCCCTCTGACCTCAATCACAGTGCCCCAAGAGTGAAGGCCTTTGACCAAGACAGAGCCATGGAGGCTTAGCAAGACACGGTCGAGCTGCTTGAGGAGGCTCATGAGATGATCGTCATCCGCTCCACTCACTACCAGCAAACTCTTTGCAGGTACCATGAAAGAAAAATCAGAGGGAGGATCCTCTAGGTCAGAGACCTCGTGCTTCGAAGAACCCAATCAACCAAGGAGAAACATATACTCTCTCCACCATGGGAAGGTCCCTATATGGTGACCAAGGTGATCCGACTGGGCCCTATCGATTGAAGGACGACAATAGCAACGTTCTGACCAACACTTGGAACATCGAACAGTTACATCGTTTCTTCCCCTAAAAATTTGGTCTTACCGCTTTCTTTCATTAAACGTTTGCTCCTACAAGCACCCCAGCCCAAACACTCTTGGCTCGGGTCGCTCGGGGGCTCCACGAGGGTGTGATACCACCTCTCTTTTTTACTATTATATAGTAAATACTTTTTACCTAAATGAAAGGGTAGTACATTCCTTTAATTACCCTATGTAACTTTGTTTTAAACTCCCGACCAATCACACCCCGCCACGACCTATGGTTATGAGCAGCTGAGCCTTGCGGGCCATGCTCGAGTTCTTAAGGTTGCAGCCTATGGGTCAAATGGGCAGGTGCAAAAAAAGAAAGGATAAAGAACAATGTTATGCTAGGATAAAAACAAAGAGCGGATGTGACATGCTTCCCCTTATAACTGATTCCATAACAAAATGAAACTGATGTATTCATGAGTACAAAAAATTGTTCACACAGGGGCTCCCCCATGAACTTATCCTTTAGATTTACTAACTACTTCTACTCTAAATTCTACTAAGGCCATCCAGCGGCATCGGCTGACGGCTTGGCCGACAAAGATAAGGGCTGCTCGCTCTCCGATGGGACGACGTTTGGCTCAGTCAGAGGCAGGACAACGCTCATGTCTGACCTGGTCTCCACATTGTCCATAGGCTGGATGACGTCTTCCTAGCGCATGCCTTCAGCCACGCTCAAACGGTGAGCCTCCATCACACACTGCGCGGAGACTTGCTCGGCCACCATCTGTGTGCATGGCACCAAGCTCTCCCTGAGCGCATGGATGGCATCCATGCTCTAGCCATCGACATACCCTTTATAGATGGAGGTGAAGTCTAGGTCTAGGTGGTGCATTGCCACTGAGGTCAGCAACCCTGATGTCCCATAGAACACCCCATCAGAGATGAAAGCATGAACCTAGTTTGGGACATCCACCAGCTAGATGGCGGGCGTACTGGTGCTTGGCACCGACCCAAACACCTCGAAGACAACCACCTAGGCGACATTGCAGATTTGGTCGAGCTCCCCCTTGAGAGCACGTCGCTCTTCAAGGGACTTGGCCAGTGCCTCCGCGCTCCAACCAATCGCCGCCTTGGCTGTCTCTAGCTCCCGCTCTAGAGAACCATTTTTTGCCTAGTTCTAGAAAAAGGACGACAAGTTCAGAAGCAAAGGAAAGGAAAAACCAAGACATCAACCAAAGGCGGAATAGGTACATAATGAGGCGGGTGCCTTCGAGGATGGAGAGCCCTTCCTCTTGCTGGGTGACCTTCTTGAGCAGTCAGGCATTCAACTCCTCCACCCCAAGCACCTGCCCTCGGAGCATGAGCACTTCTCGATCAGCCTCCAAGGACTTCTAGAGCATTAACTCGGTCTTTGCTAGGTGGACCTTCATTGCATCGAGACCCTACTCGGCGGCAGTCACCTATTCTGCCATGAGCAGTTCCACCGCCCGCGCTCCTATCGCCTTGGCCACCTAGTTTGGGACTCACGGTGGATGGATTCTAGCTGGTGCTCAAGCTTGTCGACCCACCATGACATCATGGCTTCCCGCTCCATCCGATCATGTTCCTCCTGAAGGAAATGGGACTTGTGGATTGACTTCACCTCTAACTCCTATAAAGTGAGAAGCAAGCACGCTGACACAACCAGCAGAAGAGCAAGGAGTTGAGGACAAACACTAAAAATATAGAAGGCTTACCTCGGCGACACGTGGTAGGTCAACTAAGACCGCCTAATGGATGAGCTCAACCCACTCCAAGGCCTCCCTAAGCTTCATCTTGGTTTGGGCGAGATCGAACTCCATTGATAGTCCTCTCTCCTCTAGGAAATGCTAGAGCACCACCTCCTCCTTGTGGTGAAGGATGAACCGAGCCTTCCTCGAGTCACTAGGGCAGGGCCACACCTGCTCACGGGTTGCCCCCAACCTATTGGAAGATCCTGCCATCACAATATCATGCGATGACCGGACCATCACCAACTCCTATGACGGTGGGATGGCCGGTGGCTCCACCCTGGTGCTTGCCTTGTCGGAGTAGGGGATCTCAACTACCTTGACCCCCATGGCCCACTAGTGGATGTTCTACCTCTGACCTGGCTGTGTCACCTCATGACACCTCTAGCTCCAACCAAGAGGGCGAGCCATGCGTCCCTCCACCGGGTGAGGTAGGGATCCTAGTCTCCCTCCTCTCTTCCGCAACAGCTAGTGTGGGAGGGATCGCAAGGGTAACCTCCGACCCAACCTCCACTGTCGCCATAGGGATCGCCACCATCACCGCCACTGCCGCTGTCACCATGCTCGCGACCAGCCGGGAGGGCGCAACCCCTAGAAGGGAAGGTTGCACCACCGCTAGCCTGCTTTCCCCACATGGGAGGTAGGGCGATGCTCAATCCCATCAGTCCTTGGCCACTGTCAAATAAGTATAGGTCAATCATGCTAAAAAAACTCAACTGTGAGATAAAAAAGGAACATAGATGCATACCTGGACAAAAGTAGCAGGGCCCTAAAGCCCCGACCTACTGGCGATGAGCCCACTGAACGAGGACCACTCATGGGACGTGACCCGCGCCTCCTCACATCGACCGAGGGAGGTGTCGACCCAGCCAATTCCTGAGTGGCCCATGAGTTGCCACGACCACCGGCTCATAGTGCACCGCTGAGGCAACCGACGGGGCATCTCCCCATTGTGGGTTGTGAGCACGCACCGACCCCAAAGATGTAGGGGTACGAGCATGCTCCTCCAACCGGCTAGTGTGCCCCGCCATGCTTGGAGCAGGGGGTGAAGCCCGCAATGCCTCCAAAGAGTGCTGTGACCATGCCCGCTTCGCCTCCCGCTCGATGGCGGCGTCCGAGCTCCTAGTGCGCTTCCTTGACATAGTAATGTCGCTGTGCCTCTCCATATCCCACCAACTACCGATGGGCGTGGCTACCGGTGCACAACACTCCACTGAGGTCACGACGACGCCCCTATCTTCGTCATCCTTGGAGGTGCTTATGTCACCACCCATCTCTATGGACTCCTTCGACTTGAGCTCTGCCTCCATGTAGCTCTAGTTTTCACCAGCCCACACCTGCCGGGTGATCTCCTTCTCCTTCTCGTGCCTCCTCTAGGCCTTCTCAGCTCCCTTCATCTTTTTGGCAACCACCACCTCTTTTAGAGTGGCTTGCCAAGCTATGCCCTCTGGCCCCCTCAGAAGATGCGGTCGAGATTTGTAACCGGTGAGTCCCTATGAAACGAACGACTCAAAGTAAAAATACAGGAGAGCAAAAGGGAAAAAGACACGGAATAAGAAGAGGGGAACATACCAAATTGGATAGCTTCCTGGCATGGAGAGGTCTAGGCTTTCCTATGAGGGACTCTTGGGCCCTTAGTTGTAGCACCCAGTCGAGCCGACTCTAGACTTCATCCTTCACCAACTCCTCCGGTGACTCATGGTCGAGATCCGTTGGGCCAGAGTACATCCACATTGGTCACCTCCTATCCTCCAGTAGGGCGACTCGATAATGGAAGAAGGTGTGGAACACCCATAGCCCATCGAGGCCATGCCACACCAGCTTCTAGAGCAGCGCCTTGATGACCTATAGCTTGCTCTACTGACTAGAGGGACCCCACGACTAGCTCTCCCGCCTCTTTGGCCTTTTTTCGGTGAACGGTGGGAATGGTGCCTCTATTGGGTTCATAATGTAGAACCACTCCCCATGCCACCTCCGATTGGAGTCATAGGGGGAGTACATGGGGTAGGATCTCGGCAGCCTCGGCATCTTCTACAACGTGAAGCCCCCAACCGAAGCGGTCCTAGGTGGCTTCCCCTCCAACAAGGCTCGCCCAATGAAGATCCACCGGAAGAAGTCCACGTGCGGCTCCATCCCAAGGAAGACCTCACAGACGATCATGAAACTAGCAACAAGTAGCACCCTAGTCAGATTGAGGTGCTGTAGCTCTAGGCCCCACTCATTGAGGAGCCCATGCAAGAACCTGTGTGTGGGATATCCTAGCCCGCACTCGTGGAAGGTGAGGAAGGAGACAACCTCATTTGCCCAAGGTCACAGAATGGCTTCCCCTAGTGTAGGAGCTCTCTAGTGCGCCACCTCCTTTGGCGGAAGCAGCCCCTTCTCAGCGAAGGTAGCCAGCACCGCCTCATATACGTTGGATGGCCTCTAGTTCGACATTGCGCTCCGGATTCATGAATAGATCTATGAGTTCTCCTCTCCCTCACTTTACCCTCTCCCTCCTAGGAACTAACATGGCACACGAATGCACTTGGTGAGAAGGAAGAAGGAGGAGAGGCAGTAGATGGAGAAGGGCGAAGGATTGGTGTGGCAGAACCTCCTAAATTATAGGACCCACATGCACTTGTCACTGTCCCATGAACTTTGACAACTATGCATATGTTCCTGGTAACTTAAGAAGTCTATCGGGTGTCCTTGGGGAACCCCAAATCATCCACGATTTCTAAGTAGGATCACATTACAGAGTCATTGTAGTATTACAACATTTATTCAAATATCTACACCAGAGTAAAAACAGTGGAAGTCTTACAATAACATAATTTACAAAATAGTAGTTTCAAACCTCACAACTAAGTTCGATGATTATTACAAAATGAAATAGTGGAGTGGCATTATAATATAATACAAAACACACAATGAAACCGCCCTGCCCAAGGGCCACACATTTACTTCTCATCGTCAGATTGAACAATAGTCATGCAGCACGATCCAAAATAGATCTGCTCATGAGGCTCACCTGCAACAAGGGTCAACGAACCCTGAGTACAAAAGTACTCAACAAGACTTAACCGAAATAAAACTGAGAAGACTTAGGAATGCAGGCTCAGGAATTCAAGGTATGGCTTTAGCAATAATCAAAGTTATTTTGCATAAAAGTTCTTTAACAAAATTCTTTAATTCGACATTTAAAACTTCATAAAATCATATACAAAGATGACACAATCCATATTGAGATCATGAAACTTCATATCCAACACTTTCTCAAACCAGCCTCAAGTTCTAGTTATTAATACTATGATGATGAATAGTGAGTTGAGTCTCCACAACCGAGGAGCAACGATGATTCGAACCGATTATAAACCCAGCTGGGAATTCTAGACCACACGACATATGCAGGTCCCTGACCTACATATACCAACCTACCCGCAGGTCTTCTAAAACAAGAACGGGTCTGCGCCACCCGAGAATACAGTACTCCACCATTCCAGCCCATGGCCACGTGGGTACATGCTATTCCCGCCATCTCTCCACTCCCAGTGTGCGAGTAGCCATTCTCGTACTAGAATCGCCAAGTTAAGGCTTACCGGAGTATGTGGTTAGTACTACAAAGTCTCACCTCATGCAATTCAACAACGGTACGGACCTTAATCGACACAGACGGAAAGTACCCGCTCATAAGACCTCTATGTCTTGTGGCTCACACACACCGAGTCCGCCCGGTCTAGATTTATTACTTCACATGCTCATATCACATGATAACATAACTAAAGATCCGTTTAAAACTTGCAGGTGACAGGTAATCACCCGACTTTCTTCGTTCTAAGCATAGCTAAGCATAACTAGGCATATACGAATTAAACTGGTAACAAGGTAGATATGGAAGAACAAGGTTTGTAATGCACCAATTAGGCGTTTACTTAACTCTTAATCACTTAATGCAGTATAGAAAAGCAAAAGTGAAATTAATTTGCAAAACACAAGGTAGGGTTGTATGCATCCGGGGCTTGCCTTCGTTGATGGAAAAGTCCGATTCCTGCGACGTTCCACAAGTATTCGATCTGACCTCAACAGACGGACTAACTTCCTCAGCAACTTGATTAACTATCATGTGTTCACTTTTGTTCACTACACGTAGTAACAATACCATGTTTAACATGATGCGGAATACGAAACATGATGCTTGATGATGGATGCAAAAATTAACAACTAGAATACAATTTTCCTTCGCGGTACAGTTACAAGTCAAACTAACTAAACCTTTCTGAAATACTAACATCAATTTCCAAAGATCATTACCAACTAATGACCCAAGGACATCACTCAATCAAAAAGTACTGAAAAACATTATTTCATATTTTTCTTAAATAACATACATCATAGAGAGGTCACACAAACATTTTCATAATTTTTGGAGCTCTAAATAAATCTACACAAAAATAACAAAAACAAACACTATTCATTCATTCTAGAAAATAGAAAAATCCATTTTTTTGAACTACACAGTCACTGACATCCCGACCCCACATGTCATCTTCAACCTCAGGCTTTGACTCCGGCGACACGCGTACTGACCGACGATATCTCGCCGACGGCGAGACCAACGGTGACGACCAAGGTACCAAAACACTACCCTCGAGTAGGTGCATCGATTTAGGGCATAAGCTAGACTAGCTACGGACTGGACCGAGCCCTACGTCGGCCATGGCGGCCACGACGGCGCGGCTACACTACGCTGGTGATGTGAGACTTGTAAAGCTTAAATAGATGGCCCAAGAAGCATCAGCAGCTCACCCCAAACGCGATTGAGTAGAGCACAAGGCCAGAGGAGCATTGGAGACACCGTTCGACGGTCACAGCGGTCACGGTAGAGCAAGCAACGGCGACGGTAGCGCTCTGGTGACTGTGGTGGAGAATTTGATCAACCATCAAGGTACAAAGCACCACGGCATCATGGCGAAACTGAATCATGGCTCGACAAGGACAGAGACTCACCGCAATGCGCTGACCACGACAAAATGGGATCGCGGGTGAGGTTGCCGGCCGCGAGGAAGAAGGGCGTGGACAGCGAGTTCCCGACGAAGTCAAGCGACAAAAACAGGTTGGTTGGGCGCGCAAGTAGTAGGCAGAGCTGTGACAAGCTTTGCAGCGGCTAGAGTGCGCTAAAGCGACAGGGTGAGCTCGCCGGAGTTATGGCCGTGGCGTTAGGAAAACAGAGCAAGAGAGCGGGAACGAACAGCGACGGCTAAGGCTAAATAGCGCGGCTCAGAAGCACAAGGAAGCTGTGTTGTGGCCTTCACCACACCAGCGCGACGCCAAAGACGGCCACAACCACGCCTGGAAGCAAACCGAAGGTCACCGGCGGTGTAGCTTAGGCGGTGAACACTATTCACAGAATTTATAGAATTGCCCTTCATTTTCAAATTCAAATTACTCCCAAATTTGTGTAACAACTCAAAAATCTCCAAAAATAAAAGTTGTTCCAAATTCAAAGTTCTACAACTTTGCTTTTATAACCAACCCCTAATTCAGCCTACATTTTGAAATGAACTTTTGAATTCAAATAGGGAATATTTAACGATTTACGCCTTTTAGAATTACTTCAAATTTTTCATAACAACTTTGAAAACTCCAAAAACAAACTTTGTATAACTTGACAAGCTCTACACTTTTTCTTTTGGGCTCAACCCCAAAATATGCTTAGATTTTGAAATGAGTTTTTAGGGTAGGATTTAAATGCTGAAAATCAGGGTTTTCTCAAAAATTCAAAATCCAAACAAACTTTGAACTTGAGTCAAACAATACAATTCAACACATACCACATAAATATAAACTTGTTTTAGTGTATGCATCTCAAAGTTTGTAATATGACCAAATGCCTTGCAATGCATATGATGACATGTCCTATTTTTAATATTTAAACACCCGGGGTGTTACAATCCTTCCCCCTAAAAGAAATCTCGCCCCGAGATTCAAAGCCATAGGGTAAGTAATGGAAAAGGAAATGTGTCATGAGAACGCATACAAGATCTATCCATAAAACAGTTGAGGTCCCTTAACAAAACACAATTTGTATCAACCTAGCTTACTAACATTATTCTATTCTATATTGACGCTAGAAACTCTGGAAACTTTTCTAACAAGTAATCTTCTGATTCCCAAGTAGCTTCCTCTTCTGAATGTTGATTCCATTATATCTTATAGAACTTTACTGTCCTCCTTCGAGTAACCCGATCTTTCTGATCCAACACTCGGACAGGATATTTGGAATAAGTCAGATCTGGTTCAAGTTCCACCCCTTCAACCTCAACATTCTGCTCAGGCACTTGGAGACACTTCTTTAATTGAGAAACATGGAACACATCATGCACAGCTACGAGATGTTCTGGTAATTTCAAGCGATATGCCACTTTTCCATACCTCTCCAAATTTTGAAATGGTCCAATATATCGAGGTGCCAACTTTCCTTTAACACCAAAACGGGTAACTCCCTTCATTGGTGATACTTTCAGATATACAAAATCTCCTTTGTTAAATACCAATGGTCTCCGTCTTCTATCCGCATAACTCTTTTGGCGGGACTGAGCTATCTTCAAATTACTCTGTATTTGCCTAACCTTGTCTTCTGTTTCTTTCACAAGGTCAACTCCAAAGAATCTTCTTTCTCCAGGCTCAGACCAACTCAGTGATGTTCTGTATCTTCGACCATAGAGTGCTTCAAATGGAGCCATTCTAATGCTTTTCTAATAACTATTGTTGTATGAGAACTCGGCCAAAGGCAGACATTCATCCCACTTTTTGGAATAGTTAAGAACACAACATCTTAACATATCTTCAAGTACTTGATTGACCCTTTCAGTCTGACCATCAGTCTAGGGATAAGCTGTACTATATAGAAGTTTTGTACCTAACAAATCATGTAAGTGTTTCCAAAAGCTGGAGACAAACTATGTACCCCTATCTGACACTATAGTCTTTGGTACTCCATGTAAGCTCATGATTCTTGCTAAATACATCTTGGCATATTGGATCGTAGGATATATAGTCTTGATAGGAAGAAAATGTGCTGACTTAGTGAGTCAATCTATAATAACCCATACTGAGTCAAACCCTTTGGATGTCTTGGGTAGACCAACAATAAAGTCCATACTTATATCCTCCCACTTCCAAGATGGAATAGGTAATGGTTGTAATTCACCAGTAGATCTTAAATGTATAGCTTTCACCTTTTGACAAGTATCACACCTTGCTATATATCTAGCAATCTCTATTTTCATTGTAGTCCACCACAATCTTTGCTTCAAGTCATGGTACATCTTGTTGCTTCCCGGATGGATAGATAACCTAGTAGCATGTGCTTCTTCCAGAATTGACTGCCGCAACTCAGGAACCTTTGGTACCACCAGGCAATCCTTGAACCATAACACACCTTCATCATCTATGCTAAAGCATTCTGCTTTTCCATTCCTGACCCTTTCTTTGATATGGGCTATACCCTTGTTTTCCTTCTGAGCAGCAATAACTTGATCTCGAATAGTGGCTTCAACAATTATGTTGGTCAAACAACCTTGTTGAATCATCTCTACATTCAACTTCTCCATCTCTTGACATAAAGTCAAACCCAATGTTCTCACTACCAGACAATTGCAATAACTTTTGCGACTGAGGGCATCTGCAACCACATTTGCTTTACCGGAGTGATAATGTACTTCCAAGTCATAATCTTTAATCAGTTCTAACCATCTTCTTTGTCGCATGTTCAACTCTGACTGAGTAAAGATATACTTTAAGCTCTTGTGATCTGTATAAATATGACACGTATTACCAAGCAGGTAATGCCGCCAAATCTTCAGAGCATGGACCACAGCTGCTAACTCCAGATCATGAGTCGGATAGTGTTCTTCATGTTGCTTAAGTTGCCTAGATGCATAGGCATTGACTCGGCCTTCTTGCATCAACACACATCCAATACCAATACCTAAAACATCACAATAAACATCAAATGGCTTCTCAATATCAGGTTGGGCTAATACTAGTGCAGTGGTCAACAGTCTCTTCAAGGTCTAGAAAGCCTCTTCACAATCAGATGACCAGACAAACTTGACTTGGTTCTTCAACAATTCAGTTATGGACTTGAATATTTTAGAGAAATCTAGGATAAACCGACGGTAATACCCTGCCAATCCCAGAAAACTCCGAACTTGATGAACTATGGTTGGCGGTTTCCAATCAAGCACATCCTTCACTTTGCTTGGATCAACTGCAACGCCTTCAGCTGACGAGACATGTCCATGAAATTATACTTCCTTAAGCCAGAAATCACACTTGCTGAACTTGGCATATAGTTGATGTTCTCTCAAGCGGGTGAGAATAATTCTTAGATGTTCCGCATGTTCTTTCTTATTCTTAGAATATACTAGAATGTCATCAATAAACACTACTACAAACTTGTCTTGCTCAGGCATGAACACTGAATTCATCAGATACATGAAATGAGCTGGAGCATTTATCAAACCAAAAGACATTACCAAGTATTCATATAATCCATATCTTGTGGTAAATGTCATTTTGGGAATATCTTCAGGCTTTATCTTGATTTGGTGATATCCTGACCTCAAATCTATCTTGGAGAAAACTTTTGCTCCAGCCAATGGATTAAAAAGAAAATCTATCTGAGGTAAAGGATACTTATTCTTGATGGTCACTTCATTCAACAGACGATAGTCAACACATAACCTCAGGGTCTCATCTTTCTTTTTCATAAAAATTGTCAGACATCCCCAAGGTGAGAAACTAGGTTGGATAAACCCCTTCTCAATCAATTCTTGCAACTGAGTCTTCAACTCGGCCAATTCCTTAGGTGGCATCCTATAAGCTCTCCGAGAAATCGGAGCTGTTCCAGGTTGCAATTCTATGTTAAACTGGACATCCCTATCAGATGGTAGACCAGGTAAATCTTCAGGAAACACATCTAGAAATTCATACACTACCGGGATATCTCTAATCTCTTTGACAGCAGTTGCACAAATCTTGCCCACTGATCTTCTTAAGGTTGGAAGTTGGATGAGAAGTTGAGAAGTACTATCAGGCAAACTCACCCTTAAAGTCCTATTCAAAGCATCTATAACAGCCTTATGCTAATACATCCAATTCATTCCCAAGATTACATCTATATCCTGATCCTTAAGGATAATCATGGTAGTGGGAAAAATATGCCCACCCAGGTTTATGGGTACCTGGTATACCATTTCCTTAGTACACAGACGTCCCCCTGGGCGACTGTATAAAGAAACTTTCCTTTGTTGCCCCAATTGAAATTTTATGCTTTACCACAAATGTTCTATTGATGAATGAATGAGATGCACCCGAATCAAAAAGTATAACTATAGGGTGATTAGCAATAGGAAACATACCCATCATCACTGGCTCCCCTTCTAGAATTTCTCCAGCTTGAATATAGAACACCCGTCCTGTCTTCCTCTCATCTTTGCCCTTCTGAGCATTCTGATTAGGGTTCTTGTTTGGTGCCTGACCCTATTATTGATTGGTAGGGGCCTTCTGATAATTTTGATTAGCCTGCCTAGGATACGGACATTCCCTGGAGAAATGACCGGTCCTTCCATAATTGTAACATGGATAATTGTGACCCTAGGACGTTGGAGCATTGCCACCAGGAGCATTGGTCTGTTGAGAATTTGGATAGGTTATAGCAGGACGGACATTTGACTGTTGCCCGGCTTGAGACTGCGGTGGACGATAAGGAGGACGATTATGATGTACTGGATGATAAATCACCCTCTGCCTCTTCTGATTTCCCCCAAAGGATCCAGACAGCATACTCTTTTTCTTCTTGAGCTCCTTATGCTACCGATACTTTGCCTCTGAAGCAATTGCAATATTTACTGCCTCATGGTAAGTGACATTGGTACAAGTGGTCATCATAGTCTGCAATTTGGTATTCAGACCTCTCATAAACCACCTTTTCTTCTTGGCATCAGTATTGACATGTTTAGATGCATATTGTGACTGGTGATTGAATCTTCCCACATACTGCATCACTGTTTGATCTCCTTGCTTCAAAGCAAGGAATTCATCCAGCTTCATAGCCATCACTCCTTCCGGAATATTGTGGGCTCTGAAGGCAGTATGGAACTCGGCCCAAGTTATTGGAATGCCAGCAGGTTGCATAGCCACTAAGTTTGCCCACCAAGCACTTGCTGCTCCTTGAAGTTGCTGGGCGGCAAACGCAGGTTTCTGATACTCCGTGCATGGAATAAGATCAAATTTCTGCTCCATGGTTCGAAGCCAGTCATCAGCCTCCAATAGTTTATCTACCTTGGTGAACACCAGTGGTCTCATGTCTATAAAATCAACATATGTAGCCTCCTGTCTGTTATGGTGGAGACCACGGTTTCCGTGCATCTAATTCTGATTACTTTGAGCTATCTCATGAAGCAAACGAGAATTTTCGGCCATCACATTGACAAGTGTGGTTATAGCATCAGCCAGATTTGTCGGAACTGGTGGTGGATCTAGAATACCGTCCTCATCTTGTGAAGTTCCCGGAATATACGAACCCCGCGTACGATGTATCTGCTCATGACAAACCAAACTTTATTCACAAGTCTTTATTGAATTGCACAAAAGCTTACTCCAGACACATTACATAGAGTTTACTAATATAAACACAAACCCGCAAGTACCAAAACAAGACTACATAACTTAACTAAAACTAACTATTATACAATTCTACGACTGTACTTGATTACTTCAAACTTCAGGCTCGGTATCCATTCCGAAAATATTACCGCCTTCATTATCACTTTCATCGATCATTACTAATTCTTCAGGATCTTCTTCTTCTTCCTCTTCTAATTTGTCATCATCGGCAAGGATGACACCAGGGTCCATGGCATCAGCTTGGGGTTCATGATTTGGATTTAGTAGATTGCTAAGCCTATAAACTTCCTCATGCAGATAGGTATTATGTTCTTCTAAATCTTCTACATAGAATTCTAGCTCATGAGTTCTAGCTCTAGCTACATTTTTCCCTATGCCAAGCTTCATTCCTTCCCTCCACCGTACGAACTAACATGCTTTCATAGTCCCTGTGCATGGTGGTGAGATGCCTCAATTGATCCTATAATTCTCCTACCTGTATAGCATCCAAAGCCCTATCTTTAGTAGCTTGTGCTAACTCTACAGAAATCCTCTGTATCTTTGCCTAGGGATCAGGCCTAGAGCTGCTACTGCTAGCACCGTCATTCCTAGGGGCAAGTTGGTGATGAGGAACTCCTTTGGGTCCAGCAGACTTACGGGGCGTCATCTTGGTACGAGCCATACTGTAGGAAGCCAATTTAATCCAAGTAAGATCATTTAATCAAAGTCTAAAGAGCAGCTAGGATGGATTACATTACTCAAACCAGACTCACTACTCAACTCCAGACTCAAAGGTGAAGGAAGTAACTAGTGAATTATTCATGATGCATGAATCGTTCTTACGAACAAAATCATCAAAGCTTATAATACACATAAACAACATTTGTTTTTATATAGGGCATAGTAAGATTACTACTCCACCACACAAAACCTTTTTAATCAAATAAGGAATGGTGAGAAAGAAATAAGATAAGTTAGAAGCAATTTGGACCAAATTAACAAGTTAAGTTTAGTCATCCCAAATCATTTTGAAGTTTTTGTAAAACAATACTACAAAAACCTTGTAACGATCGCTCTGATACCATTCTGTGGCAGAACCTCCTAAATTATAGGACCCACATACACCTTGTCACTGTCCCACGAACTTTGACAACTATGCATATGTTTCCTGGTAACTTAAGAAGTCTGTCGGGTGTCCTCGGGGAACCCCAAATCATCCACAATTTCCAAGCAGGATCACATTACAGAGTCATTACAGTATTACAATATTTATTCAAATATCTACACCAGAGTAAAAACAACAGAAGTCTTACAATAACATAATTTACAAAACAGTAGTTTCAAACCTCACAACTAAGTTCGATGATTATTACAAAATGAAATAGTGGAGTGTCATTATAATATAATACAAAACACACAATGAAACCTGCCCTACCCAAGGGCCACACATTTACTTCTCATCGTCAGATCGAACAATAGTCATGCAACACGATCCAAAATAGATCTGCTCATGAGGCTCACCTACAACAAGGGTCAACGAACTCTGAGTACAAAAGTACTCAACAAGACTTAACCGAAATAAAACTGAGAAGACTCAGGAATGTAGGCTCAGGGATTCAAGGTATGGCTTTAGCAATAATCAAAGTTATTTTGCGTAAAAGTTCTTTAACAAAATTCTTTAATTCGTCATTTAAAACTTCATAAAATCATATACAAAGATGACACTGATCCGTATTGAGATCATGAAACTTCATATCCAACACTTTCTCAAACCAGCCTCAAGTTCAGTTATTAATACTACGATGATGAACAGTGAGTTGAGTCTCCATAACCGAGGAGCAACGATGATTCGAACCGATTATAAACCCAGCTGGGGATTCCAGACCACACGACATATGCAGGGCCCCGACCTACATATACCAACCTACCCTCAGGTCCTCTAGAAACAAGAACGGGTCCACGCCACCCGAGAATACAGTACTCCACCATTCTCAGCCCATGGCCATGTGGGTACACGCTATTCCTGCCCTTGTCTCCACACCCAGCGTCGCGAGTAGCCATTCTTGTACTAGAATCGCCTAAGTTAAGGCTTACCAGGAGTATGTGGTTAGTACTACAAAGTCTCACCTCATGCAATTCAACAACTGGTACGGACCTTAATCGACATAGGCGGAAAGAAGTACCGCTCACAAGACCTCCATGTCTTGTGGCTCACACACACCGAGTCACCCGATCTAGATTTATTACTTCACATGCTCATATTTCATGATAACAGAAGTAACTAAAGATCCATTTGAACTTCTCAGGTGACAGGTAATCACCCGACTAAGCATAGACTAAGCATATACTAGACATGTACGAATAGAACATGGTAATCAGGTAGATATGGAAAAAACAAGTTGGTAATGCACCAATTAGGCGTTTACTTAACTCTTAATCACATTAATGCAGTAAAGAAAAGCAAAAGCAAAATTAATTTGCCAAAACACAAGGTAGGGTTTGTATGCATCCAGGGGCTTGCCTTCGTTGACAGAAAAGTCCAGATTCCTGCGACGTTCCACAAGTATTCGATCCGACCTCAACAGACAGACTAACTTCCTTCAGCAACTTGATTAACTATCACGTGTTCACTTTGTTCACTACACGTAGTAACAATACCATGTTTAACATGATGCGGAATACGAAACATGATGCTTGATGATGGATGCAAAAATTAACAACTGGAATACAACTTTCCTTCGCGGTACAGTTACAAGTCAAACTAACTAAACATTTCTAGAATACTAACATCAATTGCCAAAGATCATTACCAACTAATGACCCAAGGACATCACTCAATCAAAAATTCAAACAAAACCTAAATCACTAAAGGTTACTATTTGCTTTTATGAATTAATTATTTAATTAATAATTATGAAATAAATCAACTTGTTCCAATTGACCTCAAAATTTTTGTAAATGTTATCACATGATAAGTAAGTGGCAAAACAAATTTCATATTTTTTGGACAATTAAATAGGCCTAGAAAATCATGGAAATCCATTTATTAATTAATTGAGCAATTTTCATCACATTCAAAAAGTACTAAAAACAATTATTTCACATTTTTCTTAAATAACATACATCACAGAGAGGTCATACAAAAATTTCATAATTTTTAGAGCTCTAAATAACTAACACAAAAATAACAAAAAATACCACTATTCATTCATTCTAGAAAATAGAAAAATCCATTTTTTTTGAACTACACAGTCACTGACATCCCGACCCCACATGTCATCTTCAACCTCAGGCTTTGACAACGGCGACACGCACGCTGACCGGTGATATCTCGCCGACGGCGAGACCAACGGTGACGACCAAGGTACCAAAACACTACCCTCGACTAGGCGCATCGATTTAGGGCACAAGCTGGACTAGCTACGGACTGGACCGAGCCCTACGCCGGCCATGGCGGCCACGACGGTGCGGTTACACTAGCTGGCGACGTGAGACTTGTAAAGCTTAAACAGATGGCCTAGGAAGCATCAGCAGCTCACCCCAAACGCGACTGAGTAGAGCACAAGGCCGAAGGAGCACTGGAGACGTCGTTCGACGGTCACAGCGGTCACGGCAGAGCAAGCAACGGCGACGGTGGCGCTCCGGTGACTACGGTGGACAATTTCATCAAGCATCAAGGTACAAAGCACCACGGCATTGTGGCAAAACTGAATCACGGCTCGGCAAGGACAGAGACTCACCGCAACGCGCTGACCACGACGAAACAGGATCGCGGATGAGGTTGCCGGCCGCGAGGAAGAAGGGCGTGGACAGCGAGTTCCCGGTGAAGTCCAGCGAAAAAAATAGGTTGGTTGGGCGTGCAAGGAGCAGGCGGAGCTGTGACAAGCTTTGCAGTGGCTGGAGTGCGCTAAAGCAACGGGGAGAGCTCGCCGGAGTTATGGCCGTGGCGTCGGGAAAACAGAGCAAGAGAGCGGGAACGAACGGCGACGGCCAAGGCTAAATAGCGTGGCTCAGAAACGCAAGGAAGCTGCACTGTGGCCTTCACCGTGCCAGCGCGACGCCAAAGACGTCCACGACCACGCCTAGAAGCAAACCGAAGGTCGCCGGCGGTGTAGCTTAGGCGGTGAACACTGTTCACAGAATTTACAGAATTGCCGTTCGTTTTCAAATTCAAATTACTCCCAAATTTGTGTAACAACTCAAAAATCTCCAAAAATAAAAGTTGTTCAAAATTCAAAGTTCTACAACTTTTCTTTTATGACCAACCCCTAATTTGGCTTACATTTTGAAATGAACTTTTGAATTCAAATAGGGAATATTTAACGATTTACGCCTTTTCGAATTACTTCAAATTTTTCATAACAACTTTGAAAACTCCAAAAACAAACTTTGTATAACTTGACAAGCTCTACACTTTTGCTTTTGGGCTCAACCCCAAAATATGCTTAGATTTTGAAATGAGTTTTCACGGTAGGATTTAAATGCTGAAAATCAGGGTTTTCTCGAAAATTCAAAATCCAAACAAACTTTGAACTTGAGTCAAACAATACAATTCAACACATACCACATAAATATAAACTTGTTTTAGTGTATGCATCTCAAAGTTTGTAATATGACCAAATACCTTGCAATGCATATGATGACATGTCCTATTTTTAATATTTAAACACCCAGGGTGTTACAATCCTTCCCCCTAAAAGAAATCTCGCCCCGAGATTCAAAGCCATAGGGTAAGTAATGGAAAAGGAAATGTGTCGTGAGAACACATACAAGATCTATCCATAAAATAGTTGAGGTCCCTTAACAAAACACAATTTGTATCAACCTAGCTTAACTAACATTATTCTATTATATATTGACGCTAGAAACTCTGGAAACTTTTCTAACAAGTAATCTTCTGATTCCCAAGTAGCTTTCTCTTCTGAATGTTGATTCCATTGTATCTTATAGAACTTTATTGTCCTCCTTCGAGTAACACGATCTTTCTAATCCAATACTCGGACAGGATATTCAGAATAAGTCAGATCTGGTTCAAGTTCCACCCCTTCAACCTCAACATTCTGCTCAGGCACTCGGAGACACTTCTTTAATTGAGAAACATGGAACGCATCATGCACAACTGCGAGATGTTCTAGTAATTTCAAGCGATATGCCACTTTTCCATACCTCTCCAAAATTTGAAATGGTCCAATATATCGAGGTGTCAACTTTCCTTTAACACCAAAACAGGTAACTCCCTTCATTGGTGATACTTTCAGATATACAAAATCTCCTTTGTTAAATACCAATGGTCTCCGTCTTCTATCTGCATAACTCTTTTGGCGGGACTGAGCTATCTTCAAATTACTCTGTATTTGCCTAACCTTGTCTTCTATTTCTTTCACAAGGTCAACTCCAAAGAATCTTCTTTCTCCAGGCTCAGACCAACTCAGCGATGTTCTGCATCTTCGACCATAGAGTGCTTCAAATGGAGCCATTCTAATGCTTTCCTGATAACTATTGTTGTATAAGAACTCGGCCAAAGGCAGACATTCATCCCACTTTTTGGAATAGTTAAGAACACAACATCTTAACATATCTTTAAGTACTTGATTGACCCTTTCAGTCTGACCATCAGTCTAGGGATGATAAGCTATACTATACAGAAGTTTTGTACCTAACGAAGCATGTAAGTGTTTCCAAAAGCTGGAGACAAACTGTGTACCCCTATCTGACACTATGGTGTTTAGTACTCCATGTAAGCTCAAGATTCTTGCTAAATACATCTTGGCATATTGGATCATTGGATATATAGTCTCGACAGGAAGAAAATGTGCTGACTTAGTGAGTCGATCTATAATAACCCATATTGAGTCAAACCCTTTGGATGCCTTGGGTAGACCAACAATAAAGTCCATACTTATGTCCTCCTACTTCCAAGATGGAATAGGTAATGGTTGTAATTCACCAGTAGATCTTAAATGTATAGCTTTCACCTTTTGATAAGTATCACACCTTGCTATATATCTGGCAATCTCTATTTTCATTTTAGTCCACCAAAATCTTTGCTTCAAGTCATGGTACATCTTGTTGCTTCCCGGATGGATAGATAACCTAGTAGCATGTGCTTCTTCCAAAATTGACTGCCACAACTCAGGAACCTTTGGTACCACTAGGCGATCCTTGAACCATAACACACCTTCATCATCTATGCTAAAGCATTCTGCTTTTCCATTCCTAACCCTTTCTTTGATATTTGCTATACCCTTGTTTCCTTCTGAGCAGCAATAACTTGATCTCGAATAGTGGCTTCAACAATTATTTTGGTCAAACAACCTTGTTGAATCATCTCTACATTCAACTTCTCCATCTCTTGACATAAAGTCAAACCCAATGTTCTCACTGCCAGACAATTGCAATAACTTTTGCGACTGAGGGCATCTGCAACCACATTTGCTTTACCGGGGTGATAATGTACTTCCAAGTCATAATCTTTAATCAGTTCTAACCATATTCTTTGTCACATGTTCAACTCTGACTGAGTAAGATATGCTTTAAGCTCTTATGATCTGTATAAATATGACATGTATTACCAAGCAGGTAATGTCGCCAAATCTTCACAGCATGGACCACAGCTGCTAACTCTAGATCATGAGTCGGATAGTGTTCTTCATGTTGCTTAAGTTGCCTGGATGCATAGGCAATGACTCGGCCTTCTTGCATCAACACGCATCCAATACCAATACCTAAAGCATCATAATAAACATCAAATGGCTTCTCGATAACAGGTTGGGCTAATACTGGTGCAGTGGTCAACAGTCTCTTCAAGGTCTAGAAAGCCTCTTCACAATCAGATGACCAGACAAACTTGACTTGGTTCTTCAACAATTCAGTTATGGACTTGTATATTTTAGAGAAATCTAGGATAAACCGACGGTAATACCCCGCCAATCCCAGAAAACTCTGAACTTGATGAACTATGGTTGGCGGTTTCCAATCAAGCACATCCTTCACTTTGCTTGGATCAACTGCAACGCCTTCAGCTGACAAGACATGTCCATGAAATTGTACTTCCTTAAGCCAGAAATCACACATGCTAAACTTGGCATATAGTTGATGTTCTCTCAAGCGGGTCAGAATAATTCTAAGATGTTCCGCATGTTCTTTCTTATTCTTGGAATATACTAGAATGTCATCAATAAACACTACTACAAACTTGTCTAGCTTAGGCATGAACACTAAATTCATTAGATACATGAAATGAGCTAGAGCATTTATCAAACCAAAAGACACTACCAATTATTCATATAATCCATATCTTGTGGTAAATATCATTTTGGGAATATCTTCAGACTTTATCTTGATTTGGTGATATCCTGACCTCAAATCTATCTTGGAGAAAACTTTTGCTCCGGCCAATTGATCAAAAAGCAAATCTATCCGAGGTAAAGGATACTTATTCTTGATGGTCACTTCATTCAACAGACGATAGTCAACACATAACCTCAGGGTCTCATCTTTCTTTTTCACAAAAATTGCCGGACATCCCCAAGGTGAGAAACTAGGTTGGATAAACCCCTTCTCAATCAATTCTTGCAACTGAGTCTTCAACTCGGCCAATTCCTTAGGTGGCATCCTATAAGCTCTCCGAGAAATCGGAGCTGTTCTAGGTTGCAATTCTATGTTAAACTGGACATCCCTATCAGATGGTAGACTAGGTAAATCTTCAGAAAACACATCCAGAAATTCACACACTACCGGGATATCTCTAATCTCTTTGATAGCAGTTGCACAAATCTTGTCTACTGATCTTCTTAAGGTTGGAAGTTGGATGAGAAGTTGAGAAGTACTATCAGGCAAACTCACCCTTAAAGTCCTATTCAAAGCATCTATAACAGCCTTATGCTGATACATCCAATTCATTCCCAAGATTACATCTATATCCTGATCCTTAAGAATAATCATGGTAGTGGGAAAAATATGCCCACCCAGGTTTACGGGTACCTGGTATACCATTTCCTTAGTACACAGACGTCCCCCGGGTGACTGTATAAAGAAACTTTCCTTGGTTGCCCCAATTGAAATTTCATGCTTTACCATAAATGTTCTATTGATGAATGAATGAGATGCACCCGAATCAAAAAGTATAACTGCTGGGTGATTGGCAATAGGAAACATACCCATCATCACTGGCTCCCCTTCTAGAATTTCTCCAGCTTGAATATAGAACACCCGTCATGTCTTCCTCTCATCTTTGCCCTTCTGAGAACTCAGATTGGGGTTCTTGTTTGGTGCCTGACCCTGTTGTTGATTGGCAGGGGCCTTCTGATAATTTTGATTAGCCTGCCTAGGATACGGACATTTCTAGGAGAAATGACCGGTCCTTCCACAATTGTAACATGGATAACCGAGGAGCAACAACGATTCGAACCGATTATAAACCTAGCTGGGAATTCCAGACCACATGAGATATGCAGGTCCCCAACCTACATATACCAACCTACCCTCAGGTCTTCTAAAACAAGAACAGGTCCGTGCCACCCGAGAATATAGTACTCCACCATTCCAGCCCATGGCCACGTGGGTACACGCTATTCCCACTATCTCTCCACTCCTAGTGCACGAGTAGCCATTCTCGTACTAGAATCGACAAGTTAAGGCTTACCGAAGTATGTGGTTAGTACTACAAAGTCTCACCTCATGCAATTCAACAACGGTACGGACCTTAATCGACATAGATGGAAAGTACCCGCTCACAAGACCTCCATGTCTTGTGGCTCACACACACCGAGTCCGCCCAGTCTAGATTTATTACTTCACATGCTCATATCACATGATAACATAAGTAACTAAAGATCCGTTTAAAACTTGCAGGTGACAGGTAATCACCCGACTTTCTTCGTTCTAAGCATAGCTAAGCATAACTAGGCATATACGAATTAAACTGGTAACAAGGTAGATATGGAAGAACAAGGTTTTTAATGCACCAATTAGGCGTTTACTTAACTCTTAATCACTTAATGCAGTATAGAAAAGCAAAAGTGAAATTAATTTGCAAAACACAAGGTAGGGTTGTATGCATCCGGGGCTTGCCTTCGTTGATGGAAAAGTTCGATTCCTACGACGTTCCACAAGTATTCGATCCGACCTCAACAGACGGACTAACTTCCTCAGCAGCTTGATTAACTATCACGTGTTCACTTTTGTTCACTACATGTAGTAACAATACCATGTTTAACATGATGCGGAATACGAAACACGCTGCTTGATGATGGATGCAAAAATTAACAACTGGAATACAACTTTCCTTCACGGTACAGTTACAAGTCAAACTAACTAAATCTTTTTGGAATACTAACATCAATTGCTAAAGATCATTACCAACTAATGACCCAAGGACATCACTCAATCAAAAATTCAAACAAAACCTAAATCACCAAAGGTTACTATTTGCTTTTATGAATTAATTATTTAATTAATAATTATAAAATAAATCAACTTGTTCCAATTGACCTCAAAATTTTTGTAATTATTTATCACATGATAAGTAAGTGGCAAAACATATTTCATAATTTTTGGACAATTAAATAGGCCTAGAAAAATCATGGAAATCCATTTATTAATTAATTGAGCAATTTTCATCACATTCAAAATTTACTGAAAAGCATTATTTCATATTTTTCTTAAATAACATACATCATAGAGAGGTCACACAAAAATTTTCATAATTTTTGGATCTCTAAATAAATCTACACAAAAATAACAAAAAGAGACACTATTCATTCATTCTAGAAAATAGAAAAATCCATTTTTTTTGAACTACACAGTCACTGACATCCCGACCCCACATGTCATCTTCAACCTCAGGCTTTGACTCCGGCGACACGCGCGCTGACCGGCGATATCTCACCGATAGTGAGACCAACGGTGATGACCAAGGTACCAAAACACTACCCTCGACTAGGCGCATCGATTTAGGGCACAAGCTGGACTAGCTTCAGACTGGACCGAGCCCTACGCCGGCCATGGTGGCCACGATGGCGCAGCTACGCTACGCTGGCGGCATGAGACTTGTAAAGCTTAAACAGATGGCCCAGGAAGCATCAGCAGCTCACCCCAAATGCGACTGAGTATAGCACAAGGCTGGAGGAGCACGGGAGACGCCGTTTGACGGTCACAGCGGTCACGGCAGAGCAAGCAACAGCGACGGTGGCGCTCCGGTGACTGCGGTGGACAATTTGATCAAGCATCAAGGTACAAAGCACCACGGCATCATGGCGAAACTGAATCATGGCTCGGCAAGGACAGAGACTCACCGCAACGCGCTGACCACGACGAAACGGGATCGCGGGTGAGGTTGTCGGCCGCGAGGAAGAAGGGCGTGGACAGCGAGTTCCCGGTGAAGTCAAGCGACAAAAATAGGTTGGTTGGGTGCACAAGTAGCAGGCGGAGCTATGACAATCTTTGTAGCGGCTGGAGAGCGCTAAAGCGATAGGGAGAGCTCGCCAGAGTTATGGCCGTGGCGTTGGGAAAACAGAGCAAGAGAGCGGGAACGAACGGCGACGGCCAAGGCTAAATAGCGCGACTCAGAAGCGCAAGGAAGCTGCGCTGTGGCCTTCACCATGCCAGCGCGATGCCAAAGACGGCCACGATCGCGCCTGGAAGCAAACCGAAGGTCGCCGGCGGTGTAGCTTAGGCGGTGAACACTGTTCACAGAATTTACAAAATTGCCCTTCATTTTCAAATTCAAATTACTCCCAAATTTGTGTAACAACTCAAAAATCTCCAAAAATAAAAGTTGTTCAAAATTCAAAGTTCTACAACTTTGCTTTTATGACCAACCCCTAATTCGGCCTACATTTTGAAATGAACTTTTGAATTCAAATATTGAATATTTAACGATTTACGCCTTTTCGAATTACTTCAAATTTTTCATAACAATTTTGAAAACTCCAAAAACAAACTTTGTATAACTTGATAAGCTCTACACTTTTGCTTTTGGGCTTAACCCAAAAATATGCTTAGATTTTGAAATGAGTTTTCAGGGTAGGAATTAAATGCTGAAAATTAGGGTTTTCTCGAAAATTCAAAATCCAAACAAACTTTGAACTTGAGTCAAACAATACAATTCAACACATACCACATAAATATAAACTTGTTTTAGTGTATGCATCTCAAAGTTTGCAATATGACCAAATGCCTTGCAATGCATATGATGACATGTCCTGTTTTTAATATTTAAACACCCGGGGTGTTACAATTGGGGCAAAAAACCATCTCCCTTCCCCTATTTTAATGTGGATAGGCATGCGGTGAGATGCGTCCTAACTGATGCGATGCGCCCTGCCTAATGAAATGATGCCTGGTAAAATGGGACGTGGCCTGGGCATGGCCCACCATGTCGCACCCAATTTTGCATAGCAAAATCAAGTACTCATATATGTGCACCCAGGATGTCCAAACACACACATATATCACAAATTGTAATAATATCAAAGTAAAGTACTTATTACATCGCATATCTCATCATAATGTTAATACATAGTTTTGCTCAATGGCAACATTATTACACACACAGCAGAATATCTAGACCCAATCTGCCACAGGGACTCCAACTGGTGAACATCATCCTAGTAGACCTAGACATCCTATGGAAACTCTTCATACCCATTATCTGTTACCCATCTAGGATTTTCATTGAATTTAAAGCAAGTGTAAGCTCATCAAGCTTAGCAAGTATATCAAAGGGATCTATGAGGCTCAAAGGCTAAACATGGTTTGACTGTGGTTCACAATTTTAGTTGATCAAGTTTTAGCATCTGGAATCACTACTTTAGTGAACAATCCCAAATCCCAAGTGATAATAATGTATAATCAAGTTTATATCAATTCCCAACCATCCACAGTAACCACTAATCATGAAGGATCTAGATAGCTCGTATCCATGAGCACGACTGTTATAATAGGTCAAATATTTCTGCAGAAATTGTACAACTTTACTCACTAAGCCGTGATTCCCAATGCCGGGGTTTGCAAAGCCCACAACACCTCTACCTAAGAAGTGTGGCAGGGTTTCACTATGTAACCCTTAGCTAGTCGCACTAACAAGTCATAGCTGCTAAGGTTTCAACCATCTAGCTGTATGTGGCCCTCCTCTAGGAGTGGCGCGTGTGGTCACAACACGGTACACACACCCTAGCAGGTAAGGAAACATACCAACTAGTGCCCCCTCTTGCCTTTATGAAAAGCTATAGACGAGCTAGTACAATCTAGTTAACAGGTTAAAGTCAGAGCCATATGACACTCGAGGTTGTACAAAACTCCTAGGTGGCCGCTTCAGGATTAAGTCCTTATGGAGAGGCACTAGAGTACTCAACCCCATACTCTAGCCCCCTAAATGTTGCTAAAAGCTCCATTTTATCACATTGCATAATGCCTTTAGTCATGTTTAACAATTATTTTATGTTAAGCGCTACAGCATCTATCAAAAATGCATACCCAAACCCTAGTTAACAAGGATATGTGGTACAAGTAATAATCTAGGTAAAGTCCTTAAGGTATTTCAAATTAGACACATGCATGAATATGAATTGTCAAGTTCATAGGTACAGTCGGCCTTTGCTACACTTACCTTCCTCAAAGTTATCCTCTAGGTACTGTTGATCGTCCTACTGGTCCTCAGTTACCACGAACTGCTCACCCTCTAAACGTGTTCTAATTCACCAATCAAGCATCCAATCCAATCATTACATGCATACAAATAGACTTCTATTAGAATAGTACACCAAATAGTAGAAACATAGATTGAAAAGCTTATAATCTATTCTACATACTGCTACGAACACGTAAGCAAAAGAATCACTCAAATCGAACTTAAAACACAAAAGTTATGCATGAAATAAGGTTCTAATGGCATTTCTGTAAATAAACCAAACTTGTTTTTGAATTAAAATAATTAAAATCTGAATTTACAAGGTTTATGGACTACGTGCACTATTTCTAGAAACTACAGGGTCTAAAATGAATAAAAACAGGACAAAAATGTATTTGTTTTGAACTAAACTAGACCATGGGTTGATTCTCTAGAAACCGAGGGGCCAATCTGCAAAACGTGTGTGGTTGACCGTGTGTTGACCACGGCTGCAGACTGGACGAATGCGTGCCTGCATGTGAGTGGCACGGTGCGCCACGTGGCATGGAAGCACGCTGACGTGGCACTGTGGACCGAGTCCATGGTCCGCGGTGGACCGGTTACACACCGAAGCGGTACGATTTAATCCCGTCCGTCCATCCAAGATCCGACGGCGAGGAGCAATTGAGACATCTCCCGTCGGCTGCACAGCAGCTCCGGCGAGCCTGCCATGGCCGACGGTGAGTCATGAGCCACGGCACATGCTGAGTATGGCGTTCCAGACCGTCCTGATCGAATCCATCAACACGTACATGAACGACAGGCGCTCGCGAACACAATGGGGTGCAATCCTAGGGTAGGGAATCTATCGAAGCAACAGTCCCACGGTGGCGCCATGGCCGAAGGTGACTGGTGCTGGCCGATACGGCGTTCCAGTGCGTTATTCGAAGGAACAGGGGCACAGGGAGGTGGAGAAGCTCACTACGAGGTCGAAGGAAGTAGTCGCGGCTTCCAGGAAGGCTCCAAAGGTCTGGGTTGATGGTGGCAGTGACTGGAGAGACAAAAGGCACATGGGTGAGGGTGAATCCGAGCAATCCATTACCAAATTGATGAATTGATGGTACCTACGGATGCAGGGGAGTACGACGGAGCTCCAGGAGGCATCGGCATTTAGGATTGGGCTCGGGAACATCGGGTTATGGGGCGGCGGTGAGTGAGCTCGAGTGGTGAATGGAAGGGAGAGGGAGGCGCTCGGTTCGGGGCTTTATAGGCTAGATGGGTGCTACGGTAGATGGATGGGAAGCGCATGGGGGGCTATAGTAGAAGGAAGGGAGCGATGCTCAGGCAGAATTGGTCACCTTCCATGTAGGCGTGGCAGCGGTGACTTGTCGAGCATGGAAATGCCATGACCAGATTGCGAAGAAGGAAGGGGAAGGAAGGGAGTGTGGCCGGCTGATGGGCGGGTCCTACGTCGCAGCACGGGAGAAGAGAGTGGAGTGCTTGTGGGCGTGGGCGCTAGCGGTGAAGGCCGAAGCGGGCTGCGGTAGTGGGATGCGGGCGCGCGAGTGCAGTGCGGAGGAAGGGCACGGAGCGGGCTGCCGAGCGGGCCAGTGTGGAGTAGGCCGTGTGCGGCAGGAAGGGAAGGGAGCGACGGTGCAAGCTGGGCCGCCGAGCAGGCCAAAGCCGGGAAGGGGAGGAAGAACAGGCTGGGTCGCACCTGGGTTGGGCTGAAAAGAGAGAGAGAGAGAGAGAGAGAGAAAGAGTTTTTTCAAAATTAAATCCTTTTCTATTTCTAGTTTCCAAATCCAAGCCAAATTCAAATGGTATTTGATTTTAACTTCAACCATTCTAGCCCTACACTCAACCAAAAATAGTATGCTTCGGCATGCATGCAACAAACATGTTTTTAAACCTTATAGTTAATTTTATTTAACCAAAATTTATTACTTAGCCTCAGTTAAAAATACATAGAAAATTAATTAAATGCTCAAAATTAATTACTAATTTATAGTTGAAATTTTTGGGTGTTACACACCACAACTGCAACCCGGGCCAAGGAAACAAGGCACAACCGCACGCAAAACGGCCCTCCGCCTTCCCAGGTAGGATTTCGAAGGGCCCACCGATAGGATCTTCGTCGAGGAGAGACCAACGGGCTACCTGAGTCGATCGGATGTCTTAGGCAACTACAGAGAGATAGGTAAGGGGTAGTGGGATGCCCCATGTAGGCTACGCCAACTCTGTCATGAATGATGGACACGGATCCCATTCGGACATATTCAATAAAGTGCTCCTTCTTACTTTATTTTCTGATGCATGATCATTCATTCATCATTTCTCATATACGCATTCACACATTCATCCATGCAATCATAAAGCATTCACACATTCATCCTTGTAATCATTCATTCATCCCATACATCTAAAACATTGCATATGCAATTGATGCATCATAACGCTTCATGTTGCGTCATGGAGCGGTAGTTGCCTCATTCGACATAAGCGTTGACCGACTGGGGTTCAAAGGCTAGCCCACGAAGGGCTCGAGGCTGCCTCGCATCAAACAGAGCTAGGGGAGAAAACGTAGATGAGCCCTAGTGGCCCTTGCCTGATCTGCTCAGAAGCAAACAAAGTCATCTCGATCTTCTCGTTCGATCCTAACCTCAAGCCATGCCCATAGAATCTCCATTGAGGGGAGGCCAGCGGGCCACCTGAGTCGGTCTCTAGAATGACCCAGGCATCTACTAGGAGGCAGGTTAAGGAGCAGTGGAATGCCATATGAGGGCTATGCTAACCCTGTCACGAACGACGGAGCCGAATTCCGCTCGAACGCGCCCGTTAGTGAGCTCACCGAGCGCGTCACTCGAGCCATCGAGGCAAGTGACATTAGCTCAGCCCCTCTGGTTGTAGAAACCATGGATGGGGTAATGCACGGAACTAGACCAACCCCTACCGAACCCAACGGGGCTCAGGGGCTTAGCTCGCCCAACGTTGACTTGGGAAATCAACCGACCATGCAAGTCGCAGGCGGGGTGAACACCCGAAATGGCAGAAACACAGGAGTCTACGGCAACAGGAAAGAGTACCAAGATACTCAGCCTCCAACCGACTCACCAGTCGGACGTAGGCTCGAGGGCTACACCCACTGGGTGCTCTCGCGTGCACCCACTGGCAAGCTAAAAAATCCCCCAAACGATTCTACCCAAATTGCCTAGGGGCTCGGGGGCTACACCCACTGGGTGCACTCGCGCGCACCCACTGGCAAGTCAAAAAAATCCCCAGACGATTCTACCTAAATTGCCTGGGGGCTTGAGGGCTACACCCACCGGGTGCGCTCATGCGCACTCGCTGGCAAAACAAAAAATCCCATAGATCATTCTGCTCGAATCGCCCGGGGGCTCGGGGCTCCTATTAGGTTCATAAACCTGGGGTCCCTAATGGGCCTGCTTCCTAGCAAAAGCTTGGCCCAGCAGATGGCATTACGAATGATGTGCAACTCCTGGGCCGGCCTAGATACCTAACAATAGGCCGTAAGAGCGATCCAGTCTCCAACCAGAAGGCCTAGCCAAGGAGAGGATGACGCTTGATTCTGACTACAACCTGCCTCTCTGACCGGAAGGCCTAGCCAAGGAGAGGATGATGCTCGCTTCTGACTCTAACCCGCCTCTCTGATCGAAAGGCCAAGCTAAGGATGGGACGATGCCCACTTCTGACTCCGACCCACCTCTCCGACTAGAATACACTAAACCTCTGCTTGCGGCTCTTCTCTGACCGACGTGGTCAGAGCCAACTAGGAAGGACTAGCCGGGGATGCCCGCTCGGTGAGGACCCAAGAAATTAGGCGAAGCAGATAAGGTAAGGCGCTCAAGTCAACCGCAATACCGAGGACCGTACCCTACACACCTGCAGGACACTACTGTCAGGCCATGTCAGAAGAGTACTTTGTAGCCTTCTAGACATGTTAGAACATAAACAGTGTTGTAGGCGTTGACAAATTGTTCTATAGTATGGTAGGCGCCGATATTTGCCATACCAGAAGAACACGATGTTGCCTCCCACATGCATCTGGGTGTCAACAGTATAGTGGGCGCCGCCAAACTGTCTTGTACCCGATGGCATGGGCAACAAGACTAGGGCACACACTCTCTCTCTCTCTCTTGAATTTGTAAGGTCGTCCCCTTCATCTATAAAAGAGGATGTGCTCCCTTCCGACAAATGATGGACGGATCATTCCGACAAACGATGGATGGATCATTCTGACTCCCTCTGCTAAGCTTTAGACATTTGGAGCACTCGAATAGCTTCATAGCTCTAGAACCCTAAAGCTACACAGAGCATACGTTTGAACACTTAGCGCATGTTGGAGCCCCCATCACTCTTGGCCCTTCAGTCTAGAGTTCAAGTGGACCTCTGACACCCTCCATCTTATTACCACTCGTTTGTAACCCCACAACAAACTTCTAGCACCTCGGCTCAGGAATACAGTCACCGTCCGACTCAAACTAGACATAGGGCATGTTGCCTGAACTAGTACAAACCCTATGTCATTGAGTGTTAGGCCACATCCGATCACAACATACGGCAAAATGACAAATATTTACTTGTTGGTCACTTTTCGCACCGACACATTTGTTGTCTGGTCTTTTTAGTTGTAATGATTGATGAGCTTATCTGATGCAGATCAGGGCATGTGGAGGATATGAATCCTATAGGCCAGGCTGGTGAGCAGCCAGGGGCTACTCCTGACATAGAGACCATGCCAGTAGGCTCTGTCCTAGAGTTCCTGGGTGCTCGACGATTTGTGGAGGAGTCGACCACCACTACCAGTGGAGTTGAGGGTGGAGAGCAGTTGGCGACGACAACGGGCGAGTCAGCGGTGATGCCAGGGACAATGGCGGGAGCCACCGGGTCTTCAGAGGTGGAGGCTGGAGTTGCTGACACCGTGCCAAAGTCTAGGGCAGAGAGGCCGGTGGTGCTGGAGGAGCAGGCAGCACTCCCTGAGACATCAGAGGACGTGGTTGGATGCGCTGTGCGGCCATCGAGCCCTAGGTGGCGCCACTAGCTATGGAGGAAGAGGATGAGGTGGAGGAGATTGAGCATGAGGAATCACAACCTCAAGCCATCTGGATCCTCCACAAACAGGGGGATGAAGTGGTGGTCGTGGAAGAGGAGGACACCAGCAGGGAGGTGAGGAGGCTAGAGTCCACCCTTTCCATAGCCATGAAGCAGATCAAGGTTAGTATTGCGTTGGCAATGTTCGTCTTTGGCATTAGAGAATAGGGTTCTTTATAATCTTGATGCTGTTGCAGGGCATAGCACGAACTGCTGAACAACGGTTACATCTGATCAAGAGGATGGATCCCCTTGCTGAGGAGAACACGAAGCTGAAGGAGGCTATGAAGCTGATGGAGAAAAACATCTAGAGGGCCCAGCATGAACGAGATTTGGCCGAATGAGCGCGGTCGTCGACAACAAATGAATGACCTTTGATGTTGCAATTGTAGTATCTTCACAAGCCTTCTAGGTATCTAGCTATGCGGATGCAAGTTATCAGGCATTCTTCTTTGGCCCTATTGACGTCCTCTGTCTGAATAGCTATAGCTTGCTCTTCATTATAATGCTCCACCCTAGGTGCTCGGAAGGTAATGTCCGCTGGAAGTATGGCATATGAACCATAGACCAAAAAGTATGGAGACACATTGGTGCTATGACTAGCTTGAGTGCGCATCCCCATACCATAGCTAGGAGCTCTTTGAGCCATCTGCCCAGATGCTTTTCCTCTTTCTGATATAGCCTCTTTTTTAGGGCATCGAGGATCATGACATTCGCTCGTTCAACCTGGCCGTTGGCTCTAGGATGGGCAACAGAGATGTATTTGACAGAGATGCATCAATCTTCGCAGAAGTCCCAAAAATGATGACCAGTGAATGTAGTTCCAAGGTCAGTGATAATGCTGTTCAGGAGACCGAATCTATGAATGATATCTTCGAAGAGCTCGACTGCCTTCTATGCAGTAGCCAAAACAAGCGGTTTGTATTCGATCCACTTGGAGAACTTGTCAATGGCGATGTATACGTAATGAAAGCTGCCTGGCGCTGGCTTGAAAGGCTTGATCATGTCCAGCCCCTAGCATGCGAAAGGCCAAGAAGCTGGGATGGTCTACAATTCCTACGCCGGCACGTGTATTTGCTTGGCAAAAAATTAACATCCTTCACAACGTCAGACGAGGTCTTCTACATCGGTGATGGCTGTGGGCCAGTAAAAACTAGCTCAGAAAGCATTGCTGGCTAGGTTTCTTGAGGCCACGTGATTGCCATAGGAACCAGAGTGAATTTCGAGAAGTAGTTTCACTTCCTCTTCTTGGGTGATGCATTTCTACAGTATCCCTTCCTTAGCACTTTTCATCATCAAGTTTCCATCTACCAGCACGTAATGCTTGTTGCGATGGATTAGGCATTCAGTTTCGGTCTTGTCGGTAGGTACATCAGTGTTGGTGAGGTACTTGATGAAGTATTCCCTCCAATCAGCGGCCGGCGAAGGTACTATAAGTACCAGCTGCTCGGCAGGGGAGATTTCTTGAACTTCCTTCTCTTCCTTAATGGATAGCATAAAGAGGTCTTGAACAAAAACCCCAGGCGGAATCATGGCGTGAGAAGATCCAATCTTGGATAGGTGGTCGGCGAGCTGATTTTGATCTCATACCACGTGGTGGTACTCGATACCGTAGAACTTCCCCTCGAGTTTCTAGATTTTGGCGCAATATGCGTCCATCTTCTCACTGGAATAGGACCAATCTTTGTTGAGTTGGTTGATGACCAGCATGGAGTCTCTGTGTACCATGAGGCATTTGACGCCGACCTTGATGGCTATACAGAGTCCGTGGAGACATGCTTCATATTCAGTGGCGTTGTTGGAGGTAGGAAAATAAATTTGGAGAACGTATCGGAGCTTGTCCTTGGTCAGTGTAATGAAGAAAATGCTAGCACCAGCACCATTGATGTTGAGGGCACCATCAAAGTACATCACCCAGTGCTCAGGGCTAGTAGCGGGGATGGGCTCTTGGATCTTAGTCCACTCAGCGACGAAGTCAGCGAGCATCTATGACTTGATGGTGGGCCTGCTTCTGAATTCAATGGAGTAAGTGCCGAGCTCGATAGCCCACTTGATGATGTGGCCATTGGCCTCTTTGTTATGGAGGATGTCCCCTAGAGGGAACTCGATGACCACAGCGATCTTGTAGTACTTGAAGTAATGGAGGAGCTTGCACAATGTGACCGAAATGGCATATAATAGCTTCTGAACCTGAGGGTAACGAGTTTTCGACTCATTAAGAACCTCGCTGATGAAGTAGACCGGACATTGCACCTTATAGGCGCGTCTGGCTTCCTCGCGCTCGACAACAATAGTTGTGCTAATGACACGAGAAGTGGCGGTGATGTAGATCAGTAGGGTTTTATTTGGTCAAGGCACCATCATGATTGGAGGCTTCATTAGAAACAACTTGAGCTGCTCGAAAGCTGTATCTGCCTCCTCTGACTAGGAGAAGCGCTCGGAGACCTTGAGGAGTTTGAAAAATGGTTGACCCCTTTCACCAAGGCGTGATATAAAGCGGCTGAGAGCAGCCTTGCACCCTATAAGCTTCTGTATATCCTTTACACATGTTGGCCATTTCATGTTGGTGATGGCGGAGACCTTGTTGAGGTTGGGTTCGATGCCACGGGCGTTGACGATGTAGCCTAGGAGTATGCCATATGGAACTCCAAAGATACAGTTTGAAGGGTTCAACTTCCATCTGTATCTTTTCAGGTTGGCAAACGTTTCTTTGAGGTTGGCGATAAGATTGTTGGCGGTTTTGGATTTGACGACCACATCATCGATGTAAGCTTCGACATTGCGGCCTATCTGTTGGTCAAGGTACATCTGGATGGCCCTTTGGTAGGTCGCCCCGGCATTCTTGAGTCCAAAGGACATGGTGGTATAGCAATACACACCGAAAGACATGATGAATGATGTCTTGATCTGGTCCTCCTCCTTCAGGGATATCTAGTGATAGCCGGAGTAACAGTCGAGGGAGGAGAGCAGTTCGCAGCCAGCGGTGGAGTCTACAACCACATCTATCTGAGGCAGACTAAAGGGGTCTTTAGGGCAGTGTTTGTTGAGATCAGTGTAATCAACGCACATTCTCCATTCTTTATTCTTTTTTGAACAAGAATAGGGTTTGCTAACCACTTGGGATGATACACTTCCTTAATAAATCTGGTAGCTAGGAGCCATTTTATTTCTACCCTAATAGCCTTCTTCTTATCGGGTGCGAATCGTCGGAGTTTCTGCTTGATCAGTTTGGCGGTAGGCGAGACATTCAAGGAGTGCTCGATCTTCTCCCGTGGTACCCCTGGCATGTCTGTAGGTTTCCAAGCAAACACGTTGGCATTGGCACGTAGGAAGGAGATGAGCACGCTTTCCTATTTGGGGTCGAGGTGAGCCCCAATCTTCACAGTCTTGGGGGTCATCGAGGCCGAGGCTAACATCCTTTGTTTCCTTGGACTTGGTGGAGGCACGTGGAGGCTCTAGCGCTGGGATCTCTAGGTCATCAGTGGGCACCATCTAGGCATCGGTGACTACACTAGCCATCTAGATGGAGAGGTCGGTGGCTTCGATGAGGGTGAGACTCTCTATCTCATAGGCGTAGGCGATGGAGAGGTTGGCCCGTAGGGCCAGAACTTCTACAGGCGAAGGCATCTTCAACACCAGATAGGCGTAGTGTGGTATAGCCATGAACTTGGCCAGAGCTGGCCGACCAAGTATGGCATGGTAGGCGGTGTTGAAGTCAGCGACGTAGACGTTGATGTGCTCGACGTAGTAGTTGCTAGTCGTGCCAAACTATACTGGGAGGGTGATCTCTCCAAGCAGTTTGGATGCCCTACCAGCTACCACACCCCAGAAAGAGAAGTCAGAGGGTGTGAGGTCTCCTATTCTAAGGCCTAGCTCCTTTAGGGCTCCGGCGAAGAGGAGGTTCAGAGCACTTCCACCGTCGATGAGTACTTTTCTAAAAAGCACTTTCCTAACGGTTGCATCTAGAATGAGGGGGAAACGCCCTATGTAAGGGATGTCCGCCCATTGGTCGACCCTACTGAAGGTGATGGGGGGGACCTTGGACAAGGGGCGATAGCTGGGGTTGGCGATGGCGTCTTCTGCATTGACGGTGACCACCCGGCGGGTGATAAGCTTTCGATCTCTTCTGCTCTCGATGGCGGCGAGGCCCCCAAAAATGGTGGTGACCACTTTGTCATGATCCTAGAAGGCATTGTTGTTGTTCCTAGGTGGTCGGTGGCCTCTTACTCCATCGTTATTGTTGTCATTCAATTTTTTAGCCTGGAACTCCTTAGCCAAGCTGAGGCAGTCCTTCATCTTATGCTTGCTATTCTTGTGGAGAGGGCACGGGCCCTTGAGGATCTTCTTATACTATTCATCATAGTTGCGCTTAGCACGAGGTTCATCAACAGCGGTGATGTTGTGGTCTGGTCGGCGGCGGCGATATTGAGCAGATTTGGACCCTTCTGGCCGATCACAGCCACTGTCCCGATGGTGACTGCGGTTGTCATAGCAGCGGTAACTATGGCATCGGTCGCCGGATCGCTCATCATTGTGGTGAGTTGGGTGATGAGTGTCTGCATCCTCATTGAAGCATACTTCAGCCTCTTCGGTGTCGGTGTACTGATCGACGGTCGTAATCATCTCGCCAATCCCATTTGGTGGCTTGAGATTAAACTTGGAGCGGAGGTCACGGTGATGGAGTCCTCGGACGAAGGCGGTGATGACTTCATCTTTCATGATGTTGGGAATATAATTCCTCATCTCAGAAAAATGTCTGATATAGCTACGGAGTAGCTCGAATGGTTTCTAGTAGATGCGATTCAGATCATGCTTGGTGCCCAACCGAGTACACGTAGCCATGTAGTTGTTGGTGAAGACCTTCTTCAGCTCTTCCCAGGATCCGATGGAGTCTAGGGCGAGGCTTGTGAACTAGTTCATCACAGTTGGCATGAGCATGATGGGAAGATAGTTCACCATGACGCTGGTATCTCCCTCGGCGGCACGCACAATAGTGGTATAAGCTTGTAGCCACTATGTGGGGTTCATCCATCCCTCATAGGGCTTGACCCTAGTGATTTTGAAACCATGGGGCCACTGGAGTGTTCAGAGTGCCCTTGTGAATGCTCGAGGCCCTTTAGGATCATCACCATCATGATCTACAGCATTGTCGACACTAAGTAGCTAGAGGGCGGCATCCGAATTGTCGAATTCTTGCTCATACTCTTGACGTCGGTGTACTTCTTCTTCATGGCAAGAGAAACAACACCCGTCGATATGACATCGTGCATCTTGGAGATTGTTGATGTGTGCACAAATGTCTTCGTCAACTTCTTGGTCATGTTGGCAAGGGTAGTCAATGCAGTTCCCCCGAGCACCCCCTGGAGGGGTTGTCCATCATCACGGCGCTAGTTGGTGAAATGACTTCTGTTGGGGCGGTGATTAGATCTTGGCACGGTGAATCAACGAATTGAGCTTATTGAGTAGGAAGGTCTCTGATCCTAGCAGATCTCATTGACCTGGCAGTGCACCGCTTTAAGCATGGCGGTGACCTCGGTGACCTCTGGTGTTTGCTCGAGCCGAGCGAGCTCATTAGCAGCCATGATCAAATTGGCGCTTGGGGTCTTATAGACGTCGTGACCATCGACATGGACAAATTCATCGTCGAGGTTGCGTGGGAGTGGGCGTGGCCTGCCTTGCGAGTCGAGTTGTTTGGCGCTATGCACGGTTGGCATTCCTGTTGACACGAGCAGCGTGGTCCTCTTTGGTTTCACCATCCCATGGGGGTTGTCGACAGTGACATTGAAAATTCCACCTCGATCGAAGGGTGGGAAAGGAGGTTGTACGGCGGTGGTTTCGGTGATAGTCTCCATAGAGCCCAATGACTTAGAATCTAGATTTTCCTCTAGGGTGGTTTGGAGGGATACTTCAAGGCATCGGCCGATTTGTAGCATGTTGACAGTCGGCGAGAGCTGGTCGATGATCTGGTTGGCTAGAGGATAGATGTCTCCCACCTGGTTCGCGAATTTGCCCCTTAGGGCATCTTCATAGGTGGAGGCGATGCTGGTGAGCCCAAAGGGTAGGGCCATAACCCCTGGAGTTTCCTGATCAATCTCCGATAGATATGAATCGGAGGATGGCCAGCACTAAACCAGAGTGGTCAGAGCCGATTCTAAGATGAAGAGGCAATCGGTGAGCTTCTGGCCAACCTGATCGATGGATGTGATCATATCATTGTTGTTGATCTGCCTCCTCAGGTAGCGGGGAAGCAGGCGGTGAATTGTTGGTGAAAATGACCTCCTCGGGCAGTTGTAGGTGTTGGGGTGATCGACGTAGAATTGATCTGCACTGGCTCGATGAGCTATCTATCTCCATTAGTGTTGATGACCTAGGAGATCGATCCAACCATGAAGATCTGGCCAGACTATGGGAGGGATGAAGAGCCTACAAAACATACCATCTTGTTCGACATGGAAACAGCATACACACCCCTACCTAGCACACCAACTGTTGATAGAATATCGTCGGTAGTCCTCCGAGGGGTATCCCATGAAGGTAGATTGATCGGCAGAGCTGCGCGTAATCAAGAACAAGAAGGCAACAGAGATGCAAGAGTTAGATAGGTTCGGGCCATCTGCATGATGTAATACCCTACTCCTGTATTCTATTGGTTTGTATTGGCTATCGTATGATATTGTGTGTGTTTTGATGGGGTCCCTACCCGCCTTATATAGTCTGGGGGCAGGGTTACAAGTTGGTTAGATCTAGGAGATAACCAAAAAGCAATAATAGATTATAGGAATCATGGGATCAAACGTATCCTAACAGATCTTGTAGTATCTTCAGGATATCTTCTCGGTGTCTTGTGGGGCATGCCGAGCAGCGCCATGCACCGCAAGGCTTCGTCTTGTGGGCTGGACGACCCCTAGGGGCATAGCCCATGTAGTCTGCCGTGGGTATCTAGGGTTATACCCCCCACACTGGTGCTTGTACTGTGTGTGTGCTCTGTTCTCCCTCCTATCTTCTACCTCTAACTATAGTGTGTGGTAGCCAATGATAGTTCATGGTTGGCATCGCTAGTGTGTGCTTGGCAACACTAGCGAGTGGTCGAATAACTCTGTGCCAGAAATCCAGCGGGCCAACAAGTGGTATCAGAGCTGTACAAGCGCCGTCGCCGGACTAACCATTGGCGATGATGGACGGTTTGGAGATGGGCGACAGCAGCGGAGCTGCTATGACTGCCCAGCCATGATAGGAGGTCATTGTGCGCATGATGCAGGAGGTCAGCGGCACTAGTTGGCCGATGCTAACTCACACCAACTATGGAGAGTGGGCAGTCACCATGAAGGTCAAGCTCAGAGCCCGACGACTCTAGAATGCTATTGACAAGGGCACTGATAATGAAGAATATGACCTATCAGTGTTGGAGGCTATCCTTGCTGCTGTATCGATAGAGTATAGGGAGTCGTTGGGGGCAAAAGGCTCTGCTAAGGAGGCATGGGAGGCCATTGCGGCGATGTGCGTTGGTTCTGACCGCACAAAGAAGGCGACGGCCCAGCTTCTAAAGCAAGAGTACGCCAACCTCAAGTTCAAGGATGGTGAATTGGTGGAGGACTTCTCCCTCTGTCTATAGATGCATATCAGCAAGCTAAAGAGCCACGATGTCACCATCGACGAAGAGGAGGCGGTCTCTAAGTACCTACACTCTATGTCAGCAAAGTACATCCAGATTGCTCTCTCCATAGAGACGATGCTGGACTTGTCCACCCTCACCAATGAGGATGTGACAGGTCGTCTGCAGGTGGTGGACGAGCGCCTATAGCAGGTGCAACAACGAAGGACAGTAGCAAGCTGCTACTAACAGAGGAGGAGTGGGCTACTCGGAGGAACTCCGGGGTAGACTCCTCTAGCTACGGTGGTGATAGCAAGCGCTATGGCAAGGCTTCTTTGGAGAAGAAGAAGCAGGTCAACCCCAATGCCTGCCGGTGCTATACGAAGACAGGCCATTAGGCACGGGAGTGCCCAAATTATAAGCAAGAGAAGAAGGCTGAGGCTCATCTGGCGTAAGCCGATGATGATGATGAGGCCACTATCCTGATGGTGACGTTCTATGCACTGCACGATGTCGAGGCCAAGGAGAAGGGAGAGGTGATGATGGTGAAAGGGCCTAGGAAGACCCTAAAGGCTGTCAACCTCGATGAACCAAGTGCCCAAGTCCATCTCGGACATGTAGGCGGCGAGTAGGAGCAGCGGTGGTACCTGGACTTCGGTGCTAGCAACCACATGACGGGCTCTAAGGCAGCCTTCTCCGAGCTCAGTGACGATGTGACCGGCATGGTGAAGTTCGGTGATGGTTCAAGGGTGGCGAACCAAGGGCGCAGCACCATCATCTTTAGGTGCTAGATAGGCGAGCACCATGCGCTGACTGATGTATATTACATCCCATAGCTGTGTACAAGCATCATCAGCATTAGCCAGCTAGATGAGCGTGGTAGCGAGGTACTGATCAAGGATGGAGTTGTTAGGATAAGAGACCAGGAGTAGTGACTTCTTGCTAAGGTAGAGCAACCGGTGTGCCTAGCGGCAAGGCACATCGAGGAGCTGTGGCTGTGGCATGCTCGGTTCGGCCATCTCAGCTTCAACGTGCTTGGTCGGCTAGAGAAGATGGTCCAAGGGTTGCCCCACATCGAGCACAAAGGCGAGCTATGTGATAGCTGCATGGCCGGGAAGCAGAGGAGGCTGCCATTCCCAAAGGCGGCCAAGTTTTGCATGGTGGACGCTCTCGAGCCCATCCATGGTGATCTCTGCAGGCCAATCATGACAGCCACAAAATGGTGGTCGGTAGTACTTCCTCCTACTCATGGATGATTGCAGCCACTACATGTGGCCACAACTCCTAACGAGCAAGGATGAAGCAGTGGTGGTGATCAAGAAGTTCAAGATGCGCGTGGAGGCTGAGAGTGGTAAGAAGCTGCATGTGCCGAGGACAGATCGCGACGACGAATTCACTTTGGTGGAGATCGTTGCGTACTACGCGAATCAGGCTATGGTGCGACACCACACCACTCTATACTCGCCACAGTAGAATGGCATGGTGGAAACACAAAACCAAACGGTGGTCGACATGGCTCGATCCATGATGAAGGCAAAGGGCATGCCTGCAAGCTTCTGGGGTGAGGCGGCGACCATGGCAGTGTTCATACTCAACCGTGTTCCCACGAAGGCCCTAAAGGGCAAGACGTTGTACGAAGCTTCGTATGGGCGCAAGCCGAGTGTGTCCTTCCTCCGGACATTCAATTGCATCGGCCACGTCAGGAAGACGAAGTCAATCCTCACCAAGCTAGAGGACAAGAGCACACCGATGGTGTTCCTAGGCTATGTAGAGGGTACCAAGGCATACCGGCTCTATGACACATGTGGAGGCAAGGTGCTTGTCTCGCGCGACGTCGTGTTTGATGAAAAGGTGGCCTGGGACTGGAATAGTCTGAGCACGAGGGAAGCTAGTGGCTTCACCATCACCTTTGTCGTTGAGCACTTGGTCATCCACAGTGGTGGAGACGCTGGGGAAGAAGTGCCAAGCACTTCGGGAGGGGTGTCGAGCACTTCAGCAATAGAGTCGAGCACTCCTAGGGAGGTGCTGAGCACTCTGGGAGGGGTGCCGAGTACTCTAGGAGTGGTGTTGGGAGGTCTTGCAGTAGTGGAAGCCACTCTAGGACAGGTGCTGAACACTCCCATAGCAGAGCCAAGAGGTCTTGCAGTGGTGCCAACCACTCCAAGACTGGGGCTGAGCACTCCTATATTGTTGCCGAGCACTGCAGGAGTGGTGATGAATAGTCCAGGAGTAGTGCTGACCACTTCATTCGGGGTGCTGAGCACTCTAGGTGCTGTGCCGATCACTCCGGTGGAACAGGGAACTCCATCAACACTGATCGAGTTCGCCTAACCTCCAAGTGACATCACTGAATTCGTGGATGCCTTCCACGACGGTGAGGAGGTGCGGTTCCGCAGGCTGGACGACATCGTCAGTGGCACAGGACCCTCAGGACCGGTGGGTAGGCTGCTCAATGACCTAGAGCTACTTCTCATCAGTGTAGAGGAATCACCCACGTTCACGCTAGCTGAGTGTAACACCCCAGGTGTTTAAATATTAAAAACAGGACATGTCATCATATGCATTGCAAGGCATTTGATCATATTGCAAACTTTGAAATGCACACACTAAAACAAGTTTATATTTATGTGGTATGTGTTGAATTGTATTGTATGACTCAAGTTCAAAGTTTGTTTGGATTTTGAATTTTCGAGAAAACCTTGATTTTTAGCATTTAAATCCTACCCTGAAAACTTATTTCAAAATCTAAGAATATTTTGGGGTTGAGCCCAAAAGCAAAAGTGTAGAGCTTGTCAAGTTATACAAAGTTTGTTTTTGGAGTTTTCAAAGTTGTTATGAAAAATTTGAAGTAATTCGAAAAGGCGTAAATCGTTAAATATTCCCTATTTGAATTCAAAAGTTCATTTCAAAATGTAGGCCGAATTAGGGGTTGGTCATAAAAGCAAAGTTGTAGAAATTTAAAATTTGAACAACTTTTATTTTTGGAGATTTTTGAGTTGTTACACAAATTTGGGAGTAATTTGAATTTGAAAACGAAGGGCAATTCTGTAAATTCTGTGAACAGTGTTCACCACCTAAGCTACACCGCCGGCGACCTTCGGTTTGCTTCCAGGCACGGTCGTGGCCGTCTTTGGCATCGTGCTGGCGTGGTGAAGGCCACAGCGCAGCTTCCTTGTGCTTCTGAGCCGCGCTATTTAGCCTTGGCCGTCGTCGTTCGTTCCCGCTCTCTTGCTCTGTTTTCCCGACGCCACGGCCATAACTCTGGCGAGCTCTCCCCGTCGCTTTAGCGCACTCCAGCCACTGCAAAGATTGTCACAGCTCCGCCTGCTACTTGCGTGCCCAACCAACATGTTTTTGTCGCTTGACTTCGCCGAGAACTCGCTGTCCATGCCCTTCTTCCTCGCGGCCAGCAACCTCACCCGCGATCCCATTTCGTCGTGGTCAGCGCGTTGCGGTGAGTCTCTGTCCTTGCCGAGCCGTGATTCAGTTTCGCCATGATGCCATGGTGCTTTGTACCTTGATGCTTGATCAAATTGTCCACCACAGTCACCGGAGCGCCACCGTCGTCGTTGCTTGCTCTGTCGTGACCGCTGTGACCGTCGAACGGCGTCTCCAGTGCTCCTCCGGCCTTGTGCTCTACTCAGTCACGTTTGGGGTGAGCTGCTGATGCTTCCTGGGCCATTTGTTTAAGCTTTACAAGTCTCATGTCGCCAGCATAGTGTAGCCACGCCGTCGTGGCCGCCATGGCCGGCGTAGGGCTCGGTCCAGTCCGTAGCTAGTCCAGCTTGTGCCCTAAATCGATGCGCCTAGTCGAGGGTAGTGTTTTGGTACCTTGGTCGTCACCGTTGGTCTCGCCGTCGACAAGATATCGGCGGTCAGCGCGCGTGTCACCGGAGTCAAAGCCTGAGGTTGAAGATGACATGTGGGGTCGGGATGTCAGTGACTGTGTAGTTCAAAAAAATGGATTTTTCTATTTTCTCGAATGAATGAATAGTGTCTATTTTTGTTATTTTTGTGTAGATTTATTTAGACTTCCAAAAATTATGAAAATTTTTGTGTGACCTCTCTATGATGTATGATATTTAAGAAAAATATGAAATAATGTTTTTTAGTATTTTTGAATGTGATGAAAATTGCTCAATTAATTAATAAATGGATTTCCATGATTTTTCTAGGCCTATTTAATTGTCCAAAAATTATGAAATTTGTTTTGCCACTTACTTATCATGTGATAAACATTTAAAAAAATTGAGGTCAATTGGAATAAGTTGATTTATTTCATAATTATTAATTAAATAATTAATTCATAAAAGCAAATAGTAACCTTTAGTGATTTAGGTTTTGTTTGAATTTTTGATTGAGTGATGTCCTTGGGTCATTAGTTGGTAATGACCTTTGACAATTCATGTTAGTATTCCGAAAAGGTTTAGTTAGTTTGACTTGTAACTGTACCGCGAAGGAAAGTTGTATTCCAGTGGTTAATTTTTGCATCCATCATCAAGCATCATGTTTCGTATTCCGCATCATGTTAAACATGGTATTGTTACTACGTGTAGTGAACAAAAGTGAACACGTGATAGTTAATCAAGTTGCTAAGGAAGTTAGTCCGTCTGTTGAGGTCGGATCGAATACTTGTGGAACGTCGCAGGAATCGGACTTTTCCGTCAACAAAGGCAAGCCCCGGATGCATACAACCCTACCTTGTGTTTTGCAAATTAATTTTGCTTTTGCTTTTCTATACTGCATTAAGTGATTAAGAGTTAAGTAAACACCTAATTGGTGCATTACAAACCTTGTTCTTCCATATCTACCTTGTTACCAGTTTAATTCGTATATGCCTAGTTATGCTTAGCTATGCTTAGAACGAAGAAAGTCGGGTGATTACCTATCACCTGCAAGTTTTAAACGGATCTTTAGTTACTTATGTTATCATGTGATATGAGCATGTGAAGTAATAAATCTAGACCGGGCGGACTCGGTGTGTGTGAGCCACAAGACATGGAGGTCTTGTGAGCGGGTACTTTCCGTCTGTGTTGATTAAGGTCCGTACCATTGTTGAATTGCATGAGGTGAGACTTTTTAGTACTAACCACATACTCCGGTAAGCCTTAACTTGGCGATTCTAGTACGAGAATGGCTACTCGCGCACTAGGAGTGGAGAGATGGCAGGAATAGCGTGTACCCACGTGGCCATGGGCTAGAATGGTGGAGTACTGTATTCTCTGTTGGTGGGACCTATTCTTGTTTTAGAAGACCTGAGGGTAGGTTGGTATATGCAGGTCGGGGACCTACATATGTCATGTGGTCTGGAATTCCCAGCTGGGTTTATAATCGATTCAAATCGTCGTTGCTCCTCGGTTATGGAGACTGAACTCACTATTCATCATCGTAGTATTAATAACTGGAACTTGAGGCTGGTTTGAGAAAGTGTTGGATATGAAGTTTCATGATCTCAATATGGATCATGTCATCTTTGTATATGATTTTATGAAGTTTTAAATGTCGAATTAAAGAATTTTGTCAAAGAACTTTTACGCAAAATAACTTTGATTATTGCTAAAGCCATACCTTGAATCCCTGAGCCTGTATTCCTGAGTCTTCTCAGTTTTATTTCGGTTAAGTCTTGTTGAGTACTTTTGTACTCAGGGTTCACTGACCCTTGTTGCAGGTGAGCCTCATGAGCAGATCTGTTTTGGATCGTGCTGCATGACTATTGTTCGATCTGACGATGAGAAGTAAATGTGTGGCCCTTGGGCAGGGCGGTTTCATTGTGTGTTTTGTATTATATTATAATGCCACTCCACTATTTCGTTTTGTAATAATCATTGAACTTAGTTGTGAGGTTTGAAACTACTATTTTGTAAATTATGTTATTGTAAGACTTCCGTTGTTTTTACTCTGGTGTAGATATTTGAATAAATATTGTAATACTGCAATGACTCTGTAATGTGATCCTGCTCGGAAATCGTGGATGATTTAGGGTTCCCCGAGGACACCCGACAGACTTCTTAAGTTACCAGGAACATATGCATAGTTGTCAAAGTTTGTGGAATAGTGACAAGTGCATGTGGGTCCTATAATTTAGGAGGTTCTACCACACTGAGCGAGATGGAAATTGGCGACGGGCGATGCTAGAGGAGATGAAGGCGATCGAGGAAAACGAGACTTGAGAGCTCATCGATCCACCTCTAGGATGCCATCCGATCAGCCTAAAGTGGGTGTACAAGGTCAAATGCGATGAGCATGGCGCCATTGTTAAGCACAAGGTGCGCCTCATCGCCTAAGGCTTTTCCAGCGCGAGGGCATCGACTTCGAGGAAGTCTTTGCGCTGGTAGCGCGCATGAAGTCTGTCCGATTGCTACTGGCTTTGGCAGCAGCAAAGGACTAGCGCGTCCATCACCTAGACATAAAATTAGCCTTCCTCACCAGTGAGCTAGCAGAGATGGTTTTCGTCAGGCAACCTCTAGGTTTCACCGTCAAGGGAGCAGAGCACAGGGTGCTCCGACTGCGCAAAGCGCTCTACGGGCTACGATAGGCCCCACGAGCGTGGAACACCAAGCTTGACGCCATGTTGGGTGAGCTTGGGTTCACAAGGTGCGCAACCGAGCACATGCTCTACACGCAGCGATGGGGGAAGGAGGAGCTTGTCGTCGGCGTGTATGTGGATGACTTGATCATCATTGGCGCGCATGCAGAGGACATCGACAGCTTCAAGCGCGAGATGATGGCTTGTTTTTGAATGAGCAATCTTGGTGTGCTCTCCTACTACCTCGGTATTGAGGTGAGATAGGAGAAGGAGGCACTCATGCTCGGTCAAAGCGCGTATGCCTCAATGCTATTGGAGCGGAGTGGCATGGCTGAGTGCAAGCCATATATGACTCCAATGGAGGAGCGGCTAAAGCTGACGAAGGCTAGTACCATGACAAAGGTAGATGCAACACTCTACTAGAGCATCGTCGGTGGTCTATGCTCTCTAGTCCACACGAGGCTGGACATTGCGTTCGTCGTGGGCTACGTCAGTCGCTTCATGGACGATCCCAGAGAGGATCGCTGGGCTGCGGTGAAGCAGCTACTGCGCTACATCAAGAGGACGATGGATCAGGGGGATCATCTTCCCCAAAACCAGTGGAAGTAGGGTACAGCTCACTGTATTCAGCGATGCAAACATGGCAGGAGACATCGATGGAAGGCAGAGCACCTCTGGCGTGCTCATTTTCCTTAGGTCGGCTCCAATCTCATGGCTATCACTGAAACAAAAGGTGGTGGCACTATCTACGTGCGAGGCAGAGTACGTAGCGATGGCCATAGTAGCGTGCCAAGCTGTGTGGCTATGCCGGCTACTGGGCGAGCTGACTGGTGTGGAAGCTCACCCACCAGCACTGATGGTGGACAATCAGCCCGCCATCGCCCTTGCGAAGAATCTGGTTCTCCATGACCAGAGCAAGCACATTGACATGAAGTTCCACTTCCTCAGAGACTGTGTTGATGGATGGTAGATTGTCATCGAGTTCGTTGAAATTGGTCAGCAACTCGCAGACGTCCTCACTAAGCCGCTCGACCGTCTTCGGTTCATGGAGCTAAAGGAGATGATCGGCATGGAGGGGGTTCAAGGGTTAGCAGTAGGATTAGGGGAAGAATTGTTGAATAATCTACTGCTTCCTTGTGTGAACACATGATAGGGGAAGGCGATGCCGAAAAGGTACCCTGTTGTGGTACTGTAGCCATAGCAGGGGCAGGCGTTGAACAGCTGACCTACCGCACTATAGCCATAGCAGGAGCAGGCGCCAATGTTAGCCCTGCTATCTCATCTAGTCACCGTAGCAGCATGGTAGCTATACTAGGACTAGATGGATAGAGTTGTATATACAGTTTACCACTGCAACTTAGTAAGAGCAGAGCGAGTTTAGTTCCGTCATCTCCTCTACAGAGCTCCGGCCAACACTGGTGCTTGTACTATGTGTGTGCTCTGTTCTCCCTCTCGTCTTCTACCTCTAACCATAGTGTGTGGTAGCCAACGACAGTTCATGGTTGGCATCGCTAGTGTGTGCTCGGCAACACTAACGAATGGTCGGATAACTCCGTGCCGAAGATGTAGGGGCCAACAAGTTCCTCCTTTGCGATCGATCAAGGAAGGATAAGCAGTAGCTAGCTAGCTAGCAGGCCAGGGGCTGGGCCACGGGGAGGGACATGAGGAGAAAGCTAGGGGCGAGGCATGCCATGGCATGACCGGCAGGGCTCATTAGCCTAACGAGGCTGCCTATGTGTGCGCGTGAGACTGGCTCTTGCAGTCTTGCTAGCTAAGCATAGGTAAGGGCTAGGGATACCTAGGGGCCAGTCAGGAAGGAGACAGTGATTGACCGTGCAGCTTTTGTAGCAGAGGCCGGCTGGCGGCTCGATCAGCAAGTGTGGCGACGAGTGGCCGGACGGGAGCCGGGAGGGAGTTGGCTGGCTAGGGCGTATCTACGGCGCACCATTGAGCTATAGGCACCTACGGATTTGGCGCTCCATGTTTCTACCTCTCAAGCCTTTGCACGACATGGCATCATGCAACCGAAGAAAGCGGCAATGGATTAGCGGCTACATGGTTGGGGGTACTATTGCTAAATGATGAAGAAATTGCCGCAAATGTTTGTCCATTGGTGGATGACACTAGCATATGGGGTACATGCTTGCCGTCTCTACATGTTGTCTTTGGGAAAAGTTAAATATGCCCCTAAAGGCACGTGCTCTAACTGTAAGTACATGCCCTTAAGGGTAAAAAACGCTAAGTTAAATCTGCCCCTATGGGCACGTGCTCCCACTATAGTCTACTCCACCCTTCAATACATTGCCCATTGTGTTGTTCGTCCTTTTCTGCTTCAACGATAGCCCTAGCCACTCATTCCACTACTTTCACTACTACAGAATTTAACTGTAGGGGCGGCTCTAGAGCCTCTATAGGGGCGGCTGCACCAGCCGCCCTTCCCAGGGTGTTCCTATAGCGGGTGCCTCTGTAGGGGCGGTTTCCTGACCACCCCTGCAGTGCCCTCTGTAGGGGCGGCTGGTGTTTTCAGCCGCCCCTACAGTGACCTCTGTAGGGGCGGCTGGTGTTTTCAGCTGCCCCTATAGTGCCCTCTGTAGGGGTGGCTGGTAATTTCAGCCGCCCCTGTAGTGGACTTCTGTAAGGGCGGCTGTATCACCAGCCGCCCATGCTGTGTGTATTTGTAAGGGCGGTTCAATCAAGAACCGCCCCTATAGTGGATTTTCCAGCAAAAAAATAAATAATTCAACTTCAAATCTGACCATATATATATATATATAATTCAAATTTGAATCTGACCGCCACAAATATACATATATACATCCACAAACACAAGACCATTATTTAGAACATCATCACAAGTCATAATTCACAAAAGTCCATCATTACAACATAGTCCATTATGAAGTCCATCATTATAACATAGTCCATTAAGAAATCCACAAGTCCACATGCAAAACAAAGTCCACATGCAAAAAAATGGAAGAAACTACCAACTATGGCTCTTATAAATGGTACTCTGTCAGCAACATTTAACAAAAAGAGTTGAAACAACAATAATGTCAAGAGGCAAAACTGATTTCATACTTCAGTGAATAAAATTTAACGCTGAACTCAAATAATATACATATCAGAAGAAACTGCTTGGGTGGGCTTACATTAGTGTCACCATCAGATGCAGCAACAGAATGTGCATCCTCCATCTCATCATCTTCCTCGAGAAAAGGTAGCACGCTGATGGCAGCAAATATTTCATACATGAGAACAAAACAAATTTGACCATGAAGAGTACGGAAAAATGAAGTAACATATTTGAATATTAACCTGGACTGGATCCATATCAGTTGTTTGCTTATAGAACTTCTCAAAATAGGACCCCTCAACTGCAAATATGAAAGGTACCCATGAGGCCATGAAGTCATGCTACAAGCAAGTCAAATGTAATTAAAATTCAAACTACTCCATTTAAGGTGCATGTTCAATAAAAACAAATTAAAGTTCACAACATACATAGAGAGAAAAGTGTGCATAGCTACTGGGACAAGTCACAATTCGTCAATACTTACCTTCATGAAAATATGAACTATACATCAATAATATTATGCCGAAAAAAAACTGATCAGGATATGAAAATTTTCCAATTTATGATAATAGATCATGGAAACATAAGGTGAAATAGACAAGGAGCTGAATAGAGTGTCATTGTAGTTTTCTCCATAATATGCTAATTGGCCAGTAACCATGCCCTCAGGTCTCAAGCTAAACCCACTTGATTAAGTGATTAAGTCAAACTATTTTTAGTTTGACTAGTGACAGAGACAAGAGGACACAATGAAGTTTCATAAATCCAAGCAAAGTATTTACTCTGAAGACAGATATCATAAATAGTACTAACTGTTGGTAAATAGACCTAAATGCCTATTGCCTACTAGTTACTAATTACATTCGAGCAAACTAGCTGAATTGGAGTAGGCGCGGTGGGATTGATTGTAAATTTGGCCTGTAATATTTCTAGTTTTCCATGTAATAAAATTCTGTCCAAATTCTTCATACCAATACATTCCAATATGTTATTCAATTTGAATACTAAACCGGTGATCTCTGATGGAACAGACCACTACTATCTATTTTACAACAACATGCCATAATTAACAGGAACTTAACAAAGTGAATCACAATGTAATTTCAATTCTAGTAAACTACGAACTCGCCCTCCTCTGTTTCTTCTAAAAATCGATTAGGAACATATATGCATACAACGTGCGAGAAAACAAAAAGAGGACATGAAGGAAATAACAACAATATGCATAGCAGAGTAGCAGCTTCTTAGATTAAACAAGCAAAAAGGAGATTAGAAAACTGGACATGTGAAAAGGTCTCACAAATGTGGACTGAAAATTTTAAAAAGAGCAAGATGCATAACTGGGCCGATAAGAAAAAAAAGCAGGCAAAAAGGTTCAGGTCGTCATCAATTCTCACTATACAACCCACAGTAAATCTACAAATACTAAACAATAAGCTATATCTAAATAAGCTAAACAACGTGCAGGCTCATTTGGCGCAAGGAAACTATCAACTGTACTCATCAGGTACTTTATACGAAAAAAACAAATTGATAATCTTATTTATGCAATGACTATCATATGGGAACACTGGTAAAAAAAGAAGCTAAGTAGGATAACGGATCTGGATGACGAGCCATGAGACGGAGGACGAGGAGAAGAAGAGGGTGAGGTACCTCAAGATCCGGCTGCCGAGCCGAGCCGCCGCCTCCAAGGAAGAGGCCACGCGTAGACAGAGGCGTCGAACAAAGGCACCTAGGGTTTCGTCATTTCGTCGAGGCCACGAGCGCACGCGGACCGGCGGGAAGAAGCCGCGGCGGCGGCCACCTGCAGGAGCCGCTAGCGCCCGTGCGCCACCGTCCCACCCACGCCGTTCGCCGGCCGATGCGCCGCGGCATCGCGCAAGAGAGAGGGAGAGAGGGGAAGGGGAAAGCAGAGACGGAGGAGGGGGCCAGCATGCCACCACGTTGTGAGAGAGGGGGAGAGGAAGGGACAAAGGGGGCGGAGGCGCAGGTCGCGGGAGGAGCAGCGCGGCCTCGGAAGAGACGGAGAGAGGAGACGATGGGAGTGTTTTTTTTTTGCGATTTAGGATGGGGAGGGGGAGAAGCTGCAAGATATTTGTGTGGATGGGAATTTTGGGCGACGTGGCTGAACCCTGTCCAGGCAAACAATTTCAGGTGGCGTGGCCCATCTCCCCTGCGAGGGTGAGTGTATGTAGATGTATGTGTCTCTGTTGGGTTTCATAAATAAATATACGATAAATACTCCTTTCATTTCAAATTATAAGTCATTATGACTTTTCTAGATACATATAAGTTTTTGCTATACACATCAGTATACACTATATGTCTAAATATATACATAGAAAATAATATGCATCTAAAAAATCAGAACGACTTATGTTCGATCATCTGATGTCATAAATATTAGTGTTTTCTTTAAATCTGGCTAAACTTATAAAAGTTTAACTTAAGATAATTTAAAAGTTAATTTATTTGAGAACGTGACGAGTTGTGTAAGGCTGTGATTTGGAGTTTTCTTGCTGGCTCGAGGACCAACGGAGGAAAATCCTTCGTCAAGCATCAACCATGTATGACCGGGCGGGACCATGCAAGAAATAGATGCGCGCGCCATGGGTGATCACGAGAGAGAGAGAGAGAGGACGTTGACGTGACAGCGATGCGAAGAAGCAGCACGATCGTTTTTTTAACAAGTTTGCACTTTATTATATGTGGGGAGGAACATTTATATCATGAAACATAAGATTTTGTACAAACTCTGGGAGAGGATCAATCCAAATATGCGATCAATCCAGGTCTCAATTCAAACCAATCCGAGCAAGTTCATGTGCACACATATTGCTAGAGCGTGACACATGAACAACATTGACTCTTAAAAAATTCATGGACATCGGAAACTTTGCTTCTCTAAACAACACACCGGAAACTTTGCTTCTCTAAACAACACACCAGAAGCTGAAAAACAAAATTTGAAATTTGACAAGTTCAAACCAAATTTTAAAACCCTAGATGATTTTAGATGTAAAAGTGATGAATACAAAACTTGTTCAACTCATCAAGATCTACAACTTTTATTTTGGTCATCTTATCATTTGACTAAATTTGAACCTTTCAAATTTTGAAATTTTAAAAAATGACAAGTTCGAACAAAAATTTGAGACCCAAAATGATTTCAACATAAAAAGTGATGAATATGTAAAAGTGATGAATACAAAAGTTGTTCAACTCATCAAGATCTACAACTTTTATTTTGGTCATCTTATCATTTGAAAAAATTTGAACCTTTCAAATTTGATATTTTAAAAATGACAAGTTTGAACAAAAATTTGAGACCCAAAATGATTTCAACATAAAAAGTGATGAATACCAAAGTTGTTCAACTCATTAATATCTACAACTTTTATTTTAGTTATCTTGTCATTTGACAAAATTTGAACCTTTCAAATTTGAAATGTTAAAAAACGACAAGTTCGAATCAAAATTTGAGACCCAAATTGATTTCAACATAAAAAGTGATTAATACCAAAGTTGTTCAACTCATGAATATCTACAATTTTTATTTTGGTCATTTCTTCATTTGACAAATTTTTAGCACACGTTGTTCACTAATCTTACACATGTCTCATATAGTTTATAAAACCTTATGAGAGATGTGTCATATTTGTGAATAATGTCATTACCACTTTGTCATATGAAGAAATGACCAATACAAAAGTTGTAGATCCTGATGAGTTATTCAACTTTAGTATTTATCACTTTTTCAGCTGAAATCATTTGGGGTATCAAAATCTTATCTGAAGTTGCATTTTTTTTAAATTCAAAATTTAAATTGTTCAAACTTTTCATATGTATATATCGACAAAACTAACAAAATAAATTGATAGAGAATGATTTTAGAAAATTTTAGGAAAAAAATCATCAGATTTGGAGTTATATGAGGAAGAAAAACTAGTTACAAAGTTGACCCACAGATTAAAAAGAGAAATCACACTGTTCACTATGATCATATAAGGATCATATAGAACAGTGTGCTTTCTCTTTTTAATCTGTGGATAAACTTTGTAACTAATTATTCTCCCTCATACTAACTCCAAATGTGATAGTTTTTTTTCCTAAAAATTTATAAAATCATGCTTCAGCATTTAAGTTTGATCAAACTTGGACGTGACAATGTTTTACATATTTTAAATTTTGAAATTTGACAAGTTCAAACCAAATTTTAAAACCCTAAATGATTTCAGATGTAAAAGTGATGAATACAAAAGTTGTTCAACTCATCAAGATCTACCACTTTTATTTTGGTCATCTTGTCATTTGACTAAATTTTGAAATTTTGAAAAATGAGTTCGAACCAAAATTTGAGACCCAAAATGATTTCAACATAAAAAGTGATGAATATGTAAAAGTGATGAATACAAAAGTTGTTCAACTCATCAAGATCTACAACTTTTATTTTGGTCATCTTGTCATTTGACAAAATTTGAACCTTTCAAATTTAAAATTTTAAAAAATGACAAGTTCGAACCGAAATTTGAGACCCAAAATGATTTCAACATAAAAAGTGATGAATACCAAAATTGTTCAACTCATTAATATCTACAACTTTTATTTTAGTCATCTTGTCATTTGACAAAATTTGAACCTTTCAAATTTGAAATTTTGAAAAACGACAAGTTCGAACCAAAATTTGAAACCTAAATTGATTTCAACATAAAAAGTGATGAATACCAAAGTTGTTCAACTCATGAATATATACAATTTTTATTTTGGTCATTTCTTCATTTGACAAATTCTTAGCACACATTGTTCACTAATCTTATACATGTCTCATATAGTTTATAAAACCTTATGAGAGATGTGTCACATTTGTGAACAATATCATTACCACTTTGTCATATGAAGAAATGACCAATATAAAAGTTGTAGATCTTGATGAGTTATTCAACTTTAGTATTTATCACTTTTTCAGCTGAAATCATTTGGGGTACTAAAATCTTGTCTGAAGTTGCATTTTTTTTAAATTCAAAATTTAAATTGCTCAAACTTTTCATATGTATATATTGACAAAACCAACAAAATAAATTGATATAGAATGATTTTAGAAAATTTTAGAAAAAAATCATCAGATTTGGAGTTAGTATGAGGAAGAAAAACTAGTTACAAAGTTGACCCACAGATTAAAAAGAGAAATCACACTGTTCACTATGAGCACTGTTCGCTATGATCATTTAAGGATCATCTAGAACAGTGTGATTTCTCTTTTTAATCTGTGGGTAAACTTTGTAACTAGTTGTTCTTCCTCATACTAACTCCAAATGTGATGGTTTTTTTCCTAAAAATTTCTAAAATCATGCTTCAGCATTTAAGTTTGATCAAACTTAGATGTGACAATGTTTTACACATTTTAAAATTTGAAATTTGAAATTTGACAAGTTCAAACCAAAATTTAAAACCCTAAATGATTTCAGATGTAAAAGTGATGAATACAAAAGTTGTTCAACTCATCAAGATCTACAACTTTTATTTTGATCATCTTATCATTTGACTAAATTTGAACCTTTCAAATTTTGAAATTTGAAAAAAGGCAAATGGGCACTGCAGGGGCGGCTGGTGATTGAGCCGCCCCTATAGATCAACCCCAACTGTAGGGGCGGCTCAGGTTACCAGCCGCCCCTACAGTGCCATCTGTAGGGGCGGCTGGGCTGCTAGGGCCCGAGGACGCCTACTGTAGGGGCGACCCCAACCCTAGCCACCCCTACAGTAAAAATGCTCCCGTTCCTACAGTAAGAATCTGGCGTAGTGTTTACCATATTGAAGAGAGGCTCCCAGTGCCAAATAAAGAATAAAATACATCATAACATCAGCAATAAAATAACATGGTAGATGTGTTTAGATTAGTCTAACAACTTATAAATTGTTCAAATACGTGTAACATATACACTTGGCAAATTGGCATGGTACAAATGTTGTTAGTGTGAGAAAATATAAGCTCGCCTACGTACTTATCTAGGTCTCAATTTGGTGTTTCAGGATTTCGGTGATTGACGAGCACAAGTGCTTGTAGACTAACATATGTTTTTATGGTGGATAATCACATTAGTTAGTGTTTCAAGAATGGCCATAGTGTCTAGTGCAAAGGATACTCGTGAAGACTAATGTTATGTTTGGTTCAGCTTCTAGAAGTGCTTCTACCGCCGAAAAGTAGAACACCAACTACACACGTAGAGCCAGAAGCTAATTTTCTAAAAGCAGTTGTTTTCATATAGTGCAATTTTCGCAGCAGTTTGGACCTTGTTTTTGGCTTTCACCTTCCTGTTTTTTTTCAAATGGGTGGAAATAGAGAAACGTTCTACACCTATTTCAAATAAGATAAAGAGAGATGATAGGTTTCGTAGTTATTTTAACCAAACAGCTTATAACTCACATAGCTCGCAATAGCTTTTCCATAGTTCAGAGCTTACAACGGTTTTTTCACAGCTCACAGCTGAACCAAATAGACTCTAAGGATTACATAGGGCGAATATGAACTTGGTGCTCGAAGACATTCACTGTCTATAGAGTGTATATTTTAGGGCTTCCGTATTATTAAGGGGTCCCAAGGCATGCATCTTGAGAGAGTTTAAGTGGTATGCACAAGATAGAGCGGACCGTTTTCATGTATCTATAAAATCATTTACTTAATTTCAATTATTTAATATTATCTTGAGTTCCAAAGATATATATTTTTAATGCTTCTAGCTGCTAGATGTAAGATATCCAATTAATTTATCAAGCTATTTAGTATTAATACAATATAAAAATAACATACATACGATTTTAATAACAAATCCTAAAACCATGCGGCATATTCTACTAGCGACACACATATATACATTGCTACATATTCGTTGCTAGCATGCAACGCTTACATACCCCTCTTACCAATACATATATATATGTTGCAATTGATCCTTGCAACGCCACTTTAAACAACGCATGTCGGATGCGTTGGTATAGATCCTACCAACACTTATTTGGATTGTAGAAATGCATATATGTGTTGCTAAAGTGGGTGTCCTTTTGTAGTGTTACTCTCATTCAAAACCAAGGCATAAGTGGCTCTATTCATTACATTTTAAGACAAATATCTTAAAAAATCGAATCGGTCAAGATCAGACTTAAAATGGACTTAGAATTACAAAATGCATTAAAATGTGCACCGCACGATAAGGGTGGATCATCTAGTGGCACTTTGCTGATGGCACCAGTAACTGAGTAGTCACCGTATGACCTGACGTGCCTTTGTGGCACCTGCTGGAACATCTGGTGAGGGTTAGTGGCCATAGCCACCCTGTTCGCTTGGGCTTATTTGGCTGATAAGTCATGGCTAAAAGTACTGCTGGCTGATTTAATGTGAGAGAAAAATACTATTCGTTGGCTGAAAAAGTACGACTTATAAGCCAAACAAGCCAAAACAAACAGGGTGCAAGTAACCATCCAATGTGCACCTATGATATGGTGAGACTTCTTGACTCCTGGTAGATTATCCGGTGGAAGTCCAACTTCTTAGTGATAAGTTAGTCATCTTACTAGAGTGCACCGATGATTTGGTGAAGACTGAGTTACTCCTCGACTGATCGTCTGATGGGCCAAGATTGACTTTGTTACAAGTTTAGCTAGCTAAAAATTCAAAGCTAAACTTTAGCAGAGTTTAGCTGGGTTGAAATAACTAAACTCAGCTAAACTTTAGTTGTTCTTTTAGTTGGGACATTTGGATCCCTAGTAGATAAATTTAGCCGGCTAAAATTTAGTTGGTGGATCAAACAGGCCTAAAACGTCGTGATTTCTGCGTGACAAAACGTAGTAAAATGAACCCAGCGCCATAGGCACAGCTTTTGCGCCAAGTGAACGGCAGAAACCCACGCGCTGCCTACGAAACACTAGTGTCGCACATTCTCTACCCTGAAACAACCGTCTTTCTACAATCGGCCTGTTCGCTGGTTGGTTTCTGGGCTGGTTTAGGCTGTCTGGTGCTGGTTTGTTGTGAGAGAAAAACATTGTTGGCTGACTGGTTTGGACTGGCTGAAACCAACAAGCGAACAGGGTGAATCTACAAAGCAGGAACAGGATCAGCGGGCAAAGCCCAGCCTGTCGGCCGCAAAACGCTCGTCCTTTTTTTTTTGGAGGGGTAGTGCACTAGCGCTGTGGCCGGACTACTAGTGTTTCGGTTGCGGGCTATAGGCCGCGCCGACACGGAAAGGGGGCTCTGGACGCACACCGCACACCCCCAGACCAAAAGCAGCCCACTTGGGCCGCCAGGACCGTGCGCCCACCCCACGCGCTCCTTTCGGCTTGGTCCGCCGCTGCGCGCGCCGTCGTCGGTCGTCCGCTGGGCCGCGCGGGCGAAGACGGAAGCGCTGCTTTCCGCCCGTTTTCTCAGCCGTGGAGTTTTCTCGGCCCGACCCCATGCGCGGCGGGGCATACGTTAGCAGCACCGCGGCCCGTGGAGTTGGCGAGCACGGCCCAACAAATCCAACAAACTGGCTGGCAGTCACGGGGGAATCAGCAGCATCAGCTGATCCTGCTCGCGGCGCACAGAGAGAGTTCTATCGCATGACAAGATCTACAACATGAACAGATTACTGCGCCTTGCATGAAGATGAAGCATCAAGCAAGGGACACAAAAAGACGGCAAGGAACGGGGAAGCATCCCAGTGGGTCATGTGCCGTGTTTCGACGGACTGACTAAGTTTGAAGAGTTGCACAGTGCCCTTATGATCAAAGCAAAGGTATCAATAGGGTTTTTGTTTTCACCAATCAAGACACTATAGAGGGGGTGTAATTAGGTTTAAAATAGATAGCCGTACTATAAAGAGAGGATAATCATGGTTAAAACGGTTATCAAGTGTCACTAGGGGTTGTTGATCATGCATTTGCATTAGGACTAGTGTGCTAACATTTAACCCATGAAAATGCTTTGAAAATATGCTAACACACGTGCACAATTGTGAGACACTTTGTGGTTAGCAACTTGGAAGCAAGGGTGAAGTGGTTGAAGTGATAGAAGTTGATTTGGATATGAAAACGTGGACCGGACTCTCAAGACAGAGGGGTCCGGACCAAGTCATGCTGGTCCGGTACCTTACCTTAGCTTGTGCGCCAGCTCCGAACTCAGCTGTGAAGGACTGAAGGGGGTCCGGACTCTACTGCACTAGTTCAGTTGAGGCGCTACAGGTGGCGTTGGACACATGGCGGCATGGTGTTACTCGAAGAAGCTCCGGACACTTCTGGCAAGTCCGGAGAGAGAGAGCGGACCGGGTCCGGAGGCTCTGGGAGCTCTCTATGTAGATTTCGGCAGCACAGGACCCGGTGAACAGTGAGTCCAGTCGCCTAGACCGGACTCAGTCCGGTCACGTTTGAGCGCTCTGGATGCTTACTGGAGTCGACCGGACTCCACTATGCGCGAGTCCGGTCCTTACTACGCGCGTCCGATCCGGAGGGTGCACATAAGTAGTTGAAGGCGCGCAATGGTCGACTGGTTTGAATAGATAGCGTGGCGCAACGTGACTGGCCGAGCCAGGGTCCGAAGCTTGAGTTCGGTACCCCTTCGATAGACTAACGGCTAGTGATGTGTTGGGGGTCTATAACTAGAGCTTGGCCGGCTCTAGCTCACTCTCTTGGATGTTTTGATCATCCATACATCCTTGTGAGCTAAGCCTAAGCCTTCCCACTCATTCTCTTGATTGATTCATCATCCAAGTGAGTTGGGAGTGATCCAAAGTGCATTTCCTTGAGTGATTACATCTAGTGGCACTTGGGGATCGTTCTAGCTACGGTTTTCTTGTTACTCATGATGGTTGCCTCCACCTAGACGGCTTGGAGTAGCTTGAAGAGGTTGGCATGTGTTGGTGATTGTTCGTGGCCATCTACCAGTGGATTTGTGAGGGGTTCTTTGGCCTATTCCCCGGCAGAGCGCCAAAAGCACCTCTAGTGGATTGCTCGTGACATTGAGCGTCCACATCTTGTGTAGGTTCTTGCGGCGCCCTTGTGTACGGCTTGGTGTGGTGCCAATTAGCTCGTGAACCAACAGGTGAATTGGCGTCACAATGAGGACGTAGCTTGCCGGCAAGCAAGTGAACCTTAGGATAAATTATGTGTCAATTGGCTCTTTGTTTTTCACTTGGTGATCATATATTGTCCTTTGCCATGTTTGGTATAACATCATCTACCTCCTCTTGCATTTACTTTCATATTATCTTGTGTAGAGGTAGCTTGAGTAGTTTGTTAGTGTAGCTAGTTTAGTTGTAGTTAGTTAATTAGTTGTTTAGCTAGCTCACTAGCTTAGGCAAGTAGGGACATAGCCTTGATTGTGTGCCTAGATATTATAATCACTAGAATTGTGGATAGGTGGCTTGCCATTTGATTAGAGCTAGAGCAAAACGCTATTTCGCCATTTAGTTTACTAACCAGTTGCTCTAGTGAATTTGTAGAAAATTTTATAGGCTATTCACCCCCCTCTAGCCATTTAGAACCTTTCAGTTGCACACCAAAAAAATAAATGGAGTGTTATTTAAAATAGATTTTGAGAAAGCTTATGACAAGGTCAATTGGGATTTTTTACAACAAGCTTGTATAACATTGTCCGCAAGAAACATGCATCAGTTGCCCAAACTTTAAATTCACGTTACCCAAACTTGTATAACATTGTCCGCAAGAAACATGCAACAGTTGCCGAAATCGTTAGCACAAGTCCACTAAGTATCTCATTTAGAAGAGCTTTGGTGGGCAATAAACTACATGAATTGCACAATCTTGTGGCACACATTGTGAATGTTAACTTACAAGTTGGTAGAGATACTGTAACTTGGATGTTGAATAAAAGTGGTTTATTCACGGTGAAGTCCTTATGTCGTGTTCTAGTCGGTAATGGTATATTAAAGTCGCACAGGAAATTTGGCGCACAAAAATACCTTTAAAATTAAGGTCTTTTTGGTTCTTAAAAAAGAGGGTCATTCTTACTAAAGATAACCTCGCTACAAGGAACTGGAATGGTAGCAAATTTTGTTGTTTATGCAGTAAATTAGAAACCATTCATCACCTCTGTTTTGAATGTCATTATACTAAATTTTTTTGTGGCGTGTTGTTCATATTGTGTTTTGTGCTATGCCTCCATTGAGTGTGGAACATTTATTCAATAGATGGCATAAATAAGGCGAGACTTACTGGTGCAGCCGCTTTTTGTTAGTCTATATGGCTAACAAGAAATGACATAATTTTTGATAAATCTCAGCCTAAAACATATTTACATGTTCTATTCAGGGGGATGCATTGGCTACACTTCTGGGCCCAATTATAGCATCAGGATGAGAAAAAAACATTGCATTCTACAAGCATGTCGCGAGCTAGAGTCTACAATGATGGCTTTTTTTTGCTTCTCATGGATGACCCTTTACATTTAGACTTGAGTTTTAACCATTTTTTGCCTTCTGAGCTGCGTGAGACCGTTTTGAGTGGTGAACTTTGTAATAATTGGGATCTAATTCCTCCTTTGAGAAGATGAAGCCGGATGATAATTTTCGTTATCTAAAAAAATGTATGCAACTGTGTATAATAAGAGTGATCTAGTGCTTTTCATAGGCTGAGGAGTGATTTTTGTTTCTGGCATGGTAAAGTGGTAATTTACTGGTCTTGTCATTATTAATAATGTGAAGTATGATTGGTTAACAAGACTACGGTTCATCCTCTCGAAATGGATATAGTTCTGTGCTCATATGGTAGTACATCTACATGTACAGCATGACTATGGTGATGACATGACAAGGCTGACCTCCTCTAACTCTGAATTATTAGGACAAAAGGTTAAGTACGACCATGTTGATGCACTATATACTACCGTCGACCCCATCTGAACCCAACTTGCAAACGCATGACATGGGCTCGTGCGAGGGTTTGAATAGTTGTTGGACATGCACTGCAGTATTTTATCGGCTGTCTAATCTAAATAAAGTTGTATTGTTGTGTCAGCGTGCGTATGACCACCCCTCACATGCATACAACAAATCTAACACATGCATGATCAGAAAATTGCAAAAAAACAACAGTGTCTTTGCACTGTTGTCAGTCTGTAATTCGCAGTAAACGAGGGCGCTCTGTTTGTATTAAGTTTTTTTAAGATGAATAGAGAATCTAAAAAAAGAGAGAGAGATGAAGCCGGCCTCGGCAACACAAATGCATACATACACGTATTGTTTATCCGGGCATATATTTGTATATATCTGCTGCAGATTTTGTACGTTAGTGTCATACCAGGGGTATATATCTTTTTCTCGAATACGCAAAAGATTTACATATTATTTTATTAAGAAGAATAGTTTAAACATACAGACAAGCGTTTTTATCGAGCGTCGAAGGAGGTCAACCTAAAACAGCCGTAGCTGGACCATCCTAATAAATGAACTCAAGTTTTGATATTATATAATTGGAAACAACCAATACCGACACAGCGATACAACCTAGGAGGTGGCCTTACGTCTCCGCGACTGCCTGGACGAGCCTTTCCCGCCATTCAGGAAGAACCAGGGGTATATATGGTCTTGCATTGCTCGTTGATGCAAAGACTATCAGAGACGACCACACATCTAATAGGACAATAATTTGCTGATTAATAAAATGGTTTCGTTTCTACTAGCACGTCACGAGACACGACCATTATTCAAACATATCTGATAACGTATAGAAAGAAAGGATCATCTTTTCTATTGCCGATTCAAAGTACTATAAGGTGAGATTTGTCAGCTGCACTGCATGCTCGCCACACTGAAGAATGCATATGCTCCGTGCGTTCTCGCTAGTGTTGCCCGTTGATTCGACACTGTTCAGAGTTAAAAACGCCTCAATGCCCTTGGAACTCATATACTTTTAGCTAGGTGTCATTTAGAGTTAAAAACGCCACGTATAGTACATGAATGGATTATTATAGTACTTCTCCCAAGTCTCATCACATGTAACACAGTATTATATAGTATAAGTTTGTCTATATTTATTCTAAGTCAAATTTTTATCTTCCTATATCAATATTTTTAGTTTTATATATGTCACTAACACAAATGATATTACTGTAGGAGTATTCTTTATGTAGTGTGCTTTTCATAATATATAAATATTTTTATTTAATAATGCAATATATTTTAGTACTGCTATGTCTAATCAAATTGTCATATTATTGGAGACTAGTGGACCTATATTTCTAATCGGAAGAAGTAACATTCAGTGACTCAATGCTAAAACTCTCGATCTCTCTGAGAAGAGATTCACCGCCCCCCCCCCCCCCCCCCCCCCCCCCCCCCCCCCCCCCCCCTCCCATAGTCGGGTGCTCCTAGCAATGAAGGTTGAATAATGCAGGAGGACACTAGGGCATACGCCGACACAAGAACAGGCACACCAAATTCCAAATCTTGGGCCGCGCAATTCACTCAACCACTCCCCTACCCGGCTGCCCCCTCGTCACAGCTAGGGTTTCACCTCCTGCGCCCCCTGGCGTCCGTCATGATCGTGATGGACGGCTCCCATGCCTCCCCGCGTCTCCAACAGCGGCCACAACTGTAGGTCCGGCTCTCTGCCGCCGTGTTCTTTGTCACCATTCATTCCGGCCTTTATGGTTGTTTAATGCCGTCTGTATTTTTGCCATGTGGTTCTGCCTGTGGCCGTTTCAATGCCTAGCTTTACGTGTCCAGTGTCATTGACATGCAGGCTCCAGTCTCAGTTGGCCCCGCCTGTCAGTGACTGGATATAGTACTGGTTTGATAAACGCATCGAATGTGGGAGCATCCCTTTTTTTTTATTATTGTTTTGGTGACTTCAAAATTTAGCAGCAGTAATCATTTCACATATCATGACCATGCCCCTGGACCACGCCACCTGTGTGCAGCTTGCGTCTATATACATACCCATGCCCCTCACACACCTTGCGAAGAAAAAATAGAGATGAGAAGATGAGAGGGGGCCGGGAGAGCGAGGGACCTGAGAAGATGGGGAAAGATATGAAGCTATTTGCTTCTGAGTGGAATGTTGTCTGGTTCAAGGTCGTGCTTGCGATTTGAGGATGATTCGTGCATATGTAGTTTTTATTCCTTGAATTTGTGAGATCTCGGACCAGGCTTCATTCCCCTCAGCAATAGCTTCAAATGATATCGCGAGAGTTAGGAGCTAGTACTATATAAATTTGTTCTGGTTCTTTTACCTTCTTTTATTTTGAAATACTTTGTTAGCTAGAGTGTTTGTGAGATTCCTGGTTGTTCGTGGTGTGGAGTACTGTACTTCTACTCCTGGATCTTATTACTCCACTGTCCCTTTTTGTTTGCTTGTTTGTTGCGAATCGAGGAGCAGCAAGATTGGTGTAATGATGGCCTGCTTTGACTCCTCTGTCGTCTGTGTATCTGGCAGGTGATGAAAGTTTTCATCATTACCTTTTGATTGGGAGAATCTTCGTTTTCTCTCTCCCCTCTCCGGTTTCTCTTGTTCTCTCTCTCCTTCCTATATTCATTTTTCTTCCTCTCCGTCTCTCTATCTATGCCTGCATGGATTGCTGATACGGTACCGTGCTCACATGGTTTTCTAGAACATGGTATTCACAAAGCTGGTGCAAACTTATATCTGCGTCGATTTGACTATATATTCTTGTTTTCAAATATCTATTACAGTACTTATTTCTAGGTTTGAGGATAGTATTTGTGGTGCCGGACCTGCTTCAAAGTTTTGGAGAGCTTCCAGACAAGATCCAGTGTATATATATGCGTGCATTTTCTTCATGTTATGTTGGCCCCCCTGGAGGTTGATGTATACATATGTTTTCAAACAACAGGAGCTCCTGTATTCCTAGAGTCAATAACATGATAACATCGATGTATAAATACGCAAGTGTGTGTCTGTTCTTCTCATCAGGTGTTTCTGATATATGAGGTGTTGCCTATTGATACAGAGCAGTGTGTGGATCTCGTTTGATGTACATCTGTATGGAGATTTGAATGGCCCGATTAGTCTTTTGCCTCCAACAAACATTTTTGAAGTGATGAGAGGGTATGAATCTTCACACCCATATAAGAAGTAACCAGACATGTATGAGTTTTTATTTCTGCCTTACATTTTACTGTATAATCTTTCAGCTACCGAGCAAAATTATTTGATGTGCCTTGTGCTTCCTTTGTTTGATAAAAAAGGTAAATATATCGTATATACTTGTGTCGCATGAACACTACTTGTTGGTATTATTGTCTGTGTGACTGTGCTAACAGTTCCATCATACTATTATTTTGTGCTGCAACTTGATCTTTCTAGATAGATAAGTACGTAGGGGTTTTAGGCTTTTAGCTACGCTCTTGCTGCAGACAATGCAAGTCCTCGAGAATCTATTTCTGATTTTTATTTTTAATAATGCACGGCTAAGTACGTACTGACTCTGCGTCATTGTTCGAGTATTCTTTCAGCAGCTGGTCACATTTTATTCAGGACATGTCCGCATTTCACGGCATATAGTAGTTACTACGTCAAAAATATTACTATGCTTCTTCAGTTCGAGAACATGTCAAGGTCAACATCATCGGTTCCTCATAATTTTGGAGGAATTTCGGATCTGGATAATAAATTCAGTTCTGTATGAACTGCTGAATTTTTTTGCTATGCAATGCATGTCAACAAGTAAAAGTTTTTCACTTTTCCTATAGGCTATAGCTCTTATGCATCACCCAAAATGATCATGGGTTTTCTTTACTCCATGCATATACTACGCAGGAGCACTGAAGAAAATAGATGGAGAAAAAGCTCTCCAAGAGTATGAACTATATATGGAGTATGGAGTATGGACAAAGCAGGCTTTGGTTGGCCTGTTCGGTTTGGAGACTCAGGGCCGTTCTGGACGGGGTGGTGAGGCGCTTCTCTATGAAATGAGTTGGTCTGGCAAAATGAACTGGACTGCAGTCTTAAGTACAGAGCGCAGGATCTTGTCCTGCCTCGATCCAAACAAAATGATATAGGCTCGGTTTTAGGATTGGTTCTGTTGAAATATAAAGTCAGTTGCCCACTTTCCATCGGTTTACACTTTTGAGTTGAATTGATCGCTACACGTAAGTTAGAGGCAGAAGTCTTGAGTTCAAATCCTAATTAACATAATTAAATAATTAAATAATATATTGTCGCTCGCTTCTATTCCACGTCTAACGCCTGGAAAGTCTCCACGTGAGGAGGACACCTTCCACATCAGCTTAATCTTTTTGGATTGACTAGGTAGCGTGTCCGTGCGTTGCTACGGGATAGCTAATATTTTGTACTAAAAACACACGGATCGCACGATAAGATAACAATACTGTAAAAATTAAATACCAATGTTAAAGTGACATTTAATCCAAAAGGCAAAGTTTATGAATTTAACACAGTCACGGAGAGCGTAACGTTGCAGGCTCAGAGGCTCTACCGTATAGATCTTTCCGTGATGTGGCTAAGATAATATTTTATATCGGCAGGAAGAAATCCCCAATATTCATTTCTTTCGTGCGCCAATAAATCCACGAATAAGTCCCCCCGCATCTCCATACCATCCTGTACATAAGTTCGAGTATTTATGTAAATATAGGTAAATGCTCATGCATTGCAACAGAAAAAAAATAATATTACGATAACATATGCATGAACATGTGTTGTACTATTACCTATAAGTATGATGTACGGAACACCAATATTACATAAGTCTTCATGTTGTATAGACCATTATAAAGTTCAAGAAATCATTAGTATTTTACCTTCTAACTTGACTATAAACTATCAGTTTAAGGGCCCTAGCATGCATGAAAAAAGACAAAAGTAATATCTTTCAGAACAAGATAATTAGATTTGGACAGGTAACTATAAACGTATCAGACAACTAACTGGACCAATTCTCAACCTACATAAGTATATATCATGTGTTAACAATCAATAGTGCAAGGGAGGTGTCATGCATAGTCCCTATTCTAGGTTGTTTGTTTGTTAGTCATGCAATTGCAAGCATTTCATAATTTAAGCACATACAGAGTTCTTAAGCTGTGTGCCTGATCCAAAGCTTAAGTCGCCAGCTAGAATCGGCAGAACTCTTGAGTCCACAATTGGGTCAGATATAGTATCCATGGGTATCTCATTCTCTGATCCACGAAGGATGGCATTAAACATAGCAATATCTAAATGAGCTACGCAATGCTCCATCACCTGATAGAAACATAAAAAATTTCATGACTTCACATAAAAGATACCATTACCAAAGAAACAAAAATCAGCATCTAAAAGCATACCAATTTTGCCAACACCGGTAAACATCCACACTCATGTCCACCAGCACGAAGAGGACAACTTCTACTGAATGCATCATCGAATGTAGTTTTCAAAAGATCAATAGAAAAACTCCTATGTTGCTGATCACCTAGAAAGCCCTAACAACCTCCCAATCTTTGGAGTTGACAAATCTTCTACAGGGGTTTGCATGCGATGTTTTTTTAATTTTAACACTTTTTGAAAACTAATTTTAAATCTAACACTCTCTGTTTTTTTTAACTAACACTTTTGGCCGCGCCTATTGCTATGGCGTGGCCAAATGCCTGTACCGCGCCATGCATGGTGGCGCGGCAGGGAGCTGACATGGTGATGACCGGTATCGCTAACCGGTGACGTGGCAGGGCCTGCTATGCCACCATGCATGGCGCGGCAGTGCCGCGCCAAGGAGCATGGCGCGGCGGTATCTGGACGGTTTAATCGAAACTTTCCACGTCGATAGTGGGAGTTACTCTAGATATTGCTTGACGTAAAACCAATAGTGGATTTGTTTCTGTCTTTTGTTTAATCTTTTTTATGGCCGAATAGAGAATTTGATAAGCCAATGATTTTTTTATAATACGGTTAACCACAATGTTAACTAATCGACTACAAAAAATTGGATCGGATTGAAACGAATATTTTTTAAGGGAAAAAACTTATTTTTTTGGCCCCATATTGTAGGATCGGTAGCGACGCGACTATGGACCCTGGCATCGAGATACCTCGGGAATGCCGGGTTCTGAACTAGTTGCTACTTAATCTCGCCTGCAGTGATGTCGCGCCGCATTGAAACAAATATGAAGCAAATAAATGAAGTCAGTGCGCAAGTTGACAAGCTGCCACATAACATTTTTATTGGTTTGACATAACATAACCAACTAAGCCTGCAAGTTTCGGATGCCAATATTAGTTCAACCTAACAAACTAAGACCCAGGAGTGTAAGGATCTCTCGGACACCTCTGTCTCTTTGGATTTGTTGGCAAAACATTGGGAGTGTAGCCAACGTCGGTGTGGTCGTGTCGCCGGTGCGTACGGCTCGTACCCTACAAGTATATGATATGCACGATTACTTAGAATTCTTTATGATCGTTAGTTCATGTAGCGAACGTATTTAAAGAAACTACCTTTGTTAGTACCTGTGAGGCTCCTTGGGTACCAAGCGGAGCACTACCTAGCTGAGACATGCCGATCTCGTCCTATGACCAATTGTCCCACTAGTTGTGCTGTCTGTGGAAGCCCGAGGGGTCATCGTCATCATCATCATCGTCCTCGGTTGCAGGGTCCTTCCCAGCGCTATGATGTGGTGGTGTACGCACCGCGGAAGTGGCACCTATCACCGGATGAGAAGAGCTGGCTGGTGTCCTCAAAGAGGCTGAAGACATGCCACCTGACAGCGCCGGGAGTGGCGGTTCCTCATAAGGAGTGTCCATACAGCTCAGCTTTTGAGCTAGCTTCATGCTGCTCTTTTTCACCTTATGCATAAATAGACGTTAAAGTTAGTGCATTTTCTAAACGCATATACACTAAAGAAACATTTCCAGAATGGATCAGTTTATGTTTACCTTCACAAAAGCCTCGAGAATGCCTGGCCCCTGCCCTCTAGACTCGTGAAGCCGGAACGCTGCTTCGTTGAACATCCTTGACAATTGTGTTGCCTGGGTACAAAAACACGGTTGGACAGTTTTAGTATACATACTTAATACTAAATGGATAACAAATTGTACCATTCGAGTATCTTACCACATATCTTTGAAGCGGGGCTCTCTGTAGTTGTGTGTCCTCTCTAGTGGCAATGCCGTACACATATTCGATCACATCTTCCTCTGAGTCCTCGTCAATCGCCTCCTCAGTGTACGGGGGCTTGATATGTGTCCTCGTAGAACTGTGAAGCCAGCGCAGCTACTTGTCGAAGGTGTGCTAGTCGTGTGGAGGACCCGCATGGACAGGCTGCCGTTCCCTGGTCCCCCACAAGTGGATGTGCGCGTTGTGTGTCACGCGCCAATCCTTGGTCTTGTACCTCTTCCTATGGTCATATCTACAACAAAACGATGTTAGTTGTACCACACACACCTCTAAATTGTAGCTTTGTTATTAATCGATAACGCACCCGTGCAATCCTTGGTTGGTGGAGTAAAACGGTGTTGGGCAGCCTGTTATTCTTCCAAACTATCTGCAGACCCTGACGGGCAAGTGAATCTCGACCACGTGGAAGAAAATAAGAGGGACGTTGCAGCGATACTCCTCTGACTCGTACCTAGTGACAGGACTGAGATAGTACTGGAGGTCCAGAGCATCCCAAGGACACCAATGCACCTGAACATTTTGTAATTGACTTAGGCTGTGATATAGTGTACATTGAACAAGACACATATATGGTAGTAAAGAGAGCGTAACCTGGTGTTGTGTTAGGACGTCGAGACTGTCTATGTACTCCCTGTACTTGCGCCTCGCATTCCCTCTAACTAACTCTGATTCTATCCAAATAAATAGAGCTGTAGGGAGTGTATCCTACCCGTTCCATTGCTGCATTGAACATGATAATGAATTAGCCATTAATAAACTCATCATATGTAACCATATCAAAGAATATAATGAACCGAAGTACTTACCGGTAAACCAGTATTAAGGGGCCTCCCAACGGGCCATCGTCTCCAACACCAAACCTAGAGTAGGTACGAGCAACCCCCAAGGTTCACATACCCTGAGGTGCAATGGCAGGCAATGCATAGCTGTCGATATGTCCATGCCAGGACTGCGCTGCCCCAGCTGTACGCCGTTATATTCTCCCACGACTGGCGTAGTATGTCAAGGAAGATCCAGCTGATGGTGTTGCCTGAGGCGTCTGGGAAGAGGAAAGCACCAAGAAAGTGCCAAAGCCACACTCGAGCGAATCTATCGATCTAAGCCTCCTCAGCCTGTGGGTCTAAGTAATAAAAGCGCTCCATGATCCAGGACGACGAAACACCAAAACTTTTTCTGAAATTGACCAAAGAAAATTAGACCCGATGGTTGCAGGAAAGCAATGCAAGTATTAAATAGCCTTGAATTTCTCACTTATTTTTCTTGGAAGCCTCGTCGTCCGGTGGTAGAAAGCCAGTAAACTGAGCCACCAGCTCCCTCTAGTGATCGTTGTCAACTACCCCTGTCACTGGAAGTCCCCCAACAGAAGGCCAAAAATAGCCTTCACGTCCTGCATGGTCAAGGTCATCTCGCCATAAGATAGGTGGAACGTGTGGGTCTCAGGCCTCCACCTGTTATAAGAATAGAACGACTGTTAGTTACCTCAAATTTGTTACAAGAATGTTTACGTACAAATAAGGCACTCGCACCTATCTACAGCTGCAGTAAGTAGTGTTGGGCCAAGTGGCAGAAGACCGTAGTTGACAACACGGATAAGCTCGAGGAAGCTGACATGCCATATGTACGACGCGTAACACCCGTCCCACTGATGCGCCCTGGTGTGCGTGTGGGGCCTCAAAGGAGGCAAGGCCACCTCTGTGTCGTTGTTACTCAAGATGTGTGCTCGGTGCTGGTCGTCGTACTCCACCTCAAGAATGGGGCACAACGGGTGCTGCATGGGAGGGGCCATCCTGTTTCAAGTTGATAAACAAAGGGTTAGAGTATTCAAATTAACAAAATTCAAATTAACATTATGTAGCATTGCGATATTTGAACTACTTGTTATGCAATACGAACATAATATGAAACCACATGTATATATTCAAAGTAACATTAACAGACATATTAAACAACTTAACTAGGAATATAAGCATTTGACAAAACTTCATCAAGTCATCAAAATCGACATATCACGCACTAGTAAGTACCGACATTTAAAAACTAGTATCTATACCCAAAATCCCTAACTAAATAACTAACTATAAACTAAATAATAAATACCTAATCAATCCCTAAACCCAAAATCCTAACTATACTACAACACACAACCTCAAACCTAAAAACTACCTACCTGAATCACAAATAAATTCACTAACCTAACTATACTAAATCACTAACTATCATAAATCACTAACTATCATAAATCAATAACAATCATAAAACCCTAACTATCCTAAATCACTAATTATCCTAAATCAATAATAATCCAAATAAAATGAAATCAAGAGGGGGTACCTTGATAGGAGCGGGCGGCCTTGATGCGGACGTGGGTGGGCGGGCGCGGCCAGCGCTGGCGGCGGGGCGCGTGCGGGCGACCATCCGGGCGCACTGGCGGCGGGCCACGTGGGGGCGCTGTGGCGGCGGGGCACTGCGCGGTGGCGGGCGGGCGAGGCGCGGCGTGCGAGCGGGCGGGCGCAGCGTGCGGATGGGCGGGGGGGGGGGCTCACTCGCGATATTTATGTGCCCCTAACGCGCCATGCTCCATGGCGTGGCACTGCCGCACCAAGATGGGTGGTGCGGTAGGCCCTGCCACGTCAACTGTGACCCTTTCCAGTCATCGCCACGTCAGCTTCCTACCGCGCCACCATGCATGGCGTAGCACAGGCATTTGGCCGCGCCATGGCAATAGGCACGGCCAAAAGTGTTAGTTAAAAAAATAGAGAGTGTTAGATTTAAAATTAGTTTTCAAAAAGTGTTAAAATTAAAAAAAACTTACTTGTGGGGTGTCATTGCATGTGAAATAAAAATCCTTCAGAAAACTAAAAAATAAATTAGTTTGTAGTAGGTTTTACTCATCACTGTTTTACAGGAGACATACTCAGCTTTTTGGAAAGTGCCAAGACAGTAATAGGGTTAACCTTTATATGCCACCACATATTCTCCAATGCATCTACAATGTGCTAGTTTCGCGCCAATCATCTAGCAGCTTCATGATATTGGGTATACTTGCAATGCTAGTTACTTTTCTATCGTGTTGTAGCGAAACTCCTCTCAGGCTTCTTTGCACCATTTGTGCTGAAAACCTTAAATGGACTTGAGTGCCGTGAAGTACCAAATGTTTGTGCAACGATCTCTCATGACAAATGTGTTCGATATCTAAAATGTCAGCCTACATCAAAATTAGGTTCTTACTTCTTAAATTTTGATCTGAAAGAATTGATGCTAACAACAATAAGGGAAACAAGCGGTAGAGTGTAATCATAATTTACCTTGAAACATCATTGCCATGAGATTTTGAAACAAGCAGAAGCCTAGAAGCTGAATTTTTTTACAATTGAAGCTTTCCTATCTAAGGACCAAAATTTTGATGCATGAATGTAAATCCTAGATAAATGGAGAGCTAGCATATGAAACTTATGTGATGAACAACCATGCTCTAGCACCACAGAGTAGAGAGAAACTTCAAGAGCAGCCTCATTATTGTCATACGAAACTTAGTTGCCATTATCAGCTAGGTGTTCTTCAGTATTAGCAATTCCATAGTCAGTGCCCCAAATCTGATCACCTTTGCCTCTTCAGTGGCTTTACCTTCAATCTCTCTTCCTCAATGGCATTACCATTAGTTACTTTGCTCTGAATAGGTTTTTCATTAGTAACTTGACATTCAACGGCCTTATCATTCTTTATTCCATCCTCAATGTCCTCATCATTCTTTGCTCTGTCTCAATAGCTTTGTCATCAGTGGCTCTGCCTTCAACAGTGCTATCATCCTTGATTCTGCCCTCAACTGCTTTATCATCTGTGCGTTATTAGTAAAAAAAAGAAAAAAAATCCATCTCAAAGAGAACAAAACTTACACCATTTAAACATGAAAAGATTAGACAAATATTAAAGCAATGGTTATTAGTATGATTGTTATTTTACATCTACAGGCAACAAATCATGAATGAATCATCGATGTCTAATGGAATGCATAAATAACCAGCGCCATAGTCATAAATTAAGTATGTTGAGCTAAAGAAAACAAGGAGACAAAAACAACAATTTCCCTTGCTTATCTGAACAATCCAACAGTTGCTGCTGCTTTCACTTCACCAACAGAAGATAAATATCAAGTCACTGCTAGTTTCTTCCAAACTGTCATGCCTACTTGTTAATAGAGGCGATAATAATCACAAGATTATGTAAATTCGATTAGCATTCTATCTTTTTCTAGCAAGAAGCCAATTATGGCTACCAGCTCAAGATTATGATTTAGTAGTACATACTACCATCTTATTAATTCTAGAGCTCAGAGAAATGATGTGGTAAGATATTTCACTACCTTAAACAGTCCCTGTTTGTATTATTACAAGCAATAATCTTAGTATTTTTATGAAACTATGTGAAGGTACAAAATTACACGTGACAATCGAGTCATGCAAAGATTAGATAGAAAATATCAATGGTGTATGAACCCCATCATCTTCTTCCTCATCATCATCCCCAGCAACATCTTGCTCAATGGCTCGCCATGGTACAACGGTAGATTAAGCACCATACAAAAATAGGAAAAAATTATCAAGGTTGACTGAATTTTGACACTGTTCTGTACACTCACAATCACCGATTTCAACGAGCGCCATCAGCCTGTCGGCAACATCGAGCTCCTCGGTGTCCTACAGGGGGCACGCGAAGGCCTAGAGATCACATACTCGCCACTGGCAGCATCATGTATGCCCGTTCCTGCAAAAAGCAGGAGGAATCAGCAGTGATCAGCAAAGTGCCTGGCCTGGGCGCAATCGACCCCGTGAGATTGGCCTCTTGCTAGCTCCTGGACGACGCGGGTGAGGGCAAGATTGTCCTCTTGCTAGCTGAGGCCAGTGCACGGCCACCTCCCGTCAGCCAGCGGCGCAACTGCCACCGCGGGGATCGACCGCCACCGCAATGTGGTAGATAATCATGTTTGATTGTTTTGCATGAAGGAAAATCATAACCTCTTGATGAGAATAATTTCTTATTTGATTTGATTTGATTGATTGACAGTAGTTTCCTTTTGCACGCAAGAAAGTTATATCACAACAGGCGTGATGGTCGCGCGAGGGAGCACTTCCTTTTGCATGGAAGGAAACTGTCATGATTGCCACCGCACGCGGGTCTCATGCAAGGAAAATCAACAACTGCATGCAAGGAAAATCAACAACTGCCGTGATTGTCGATCGCATGGAGTGGCAGACAGACGAACCAAGACAATTGTCACACCAAAACGATGTCCATACTTTGTTCTTTTTAGTTGTTGGAGAATTGATCCATGTGCATGCAACTCAAAGGGATTACTCTGGAATCGCTTTGTGCTGCAATCCAAACATGACGTCAGGATCCCGGCACTATCACACACAATTTCAGAGATGAACAAAATTGATTTTTTATAGGTCGTTTATGAAAATATAACTATATATGAACAACACTAATTGTAAAGATGTGGCATTTTAGAGAGGGACAAAATGATTGTCATAGGTGTTTTTTGAAACAGTAACTACACCACTTATTATAAAAATGAGGTACTTTTAGTGTCTCTAAAATTTACTAGTTTTATTACATTGACGGTCCATGAAAATCAATTTTCAGGCCAATCACCGCTGATGATTGTTTTCAAAAATTTTCAAAATCATAAAAAATATATTAAACTACACCAAGAATTAGAAGAAAAAAAAACGTATTTTTGCTTGCACGAGGGGCTAGTGCATGGTCGTAGTGTCCTATCTAACAGTTTTTTACACAAGTGTCCGCACAGAGATTCATACACATGATCTAATCGGATTGTTTAATTCAGGGTTCGATCTTTAATATTGATGCACCAAGGCATAGTATGTGCGAGCTAGAATTGTTGGGGGTGAGGGCGCCTGCGCCTATCTGATAGGTCGAGATGGTGGACTACAGGGGTAAATAGTCATTTTTAAAATTAAACGCGCCGGCTAACCGAAACAAATGCGGAAATAAAAACTATCGATTTGGCCAAGACTACACCCCTCCATCTAAATTCTCAAGCACCTTACAAAGATCCTAATACGAGCAATTATAAGGTGCCAGGCTAGGTAGAGCTCACCTAAGCAATTCTAGTTAGCAAGGTCACATAAATCTATGCAACTAGTACTACTATAGGAATCTTAACTGAGGCAGGTAAAATAGCTTAACCAAGGCGGGCAAGCCAATCATCTCCAATGAAAGGTCACGATTAATCGGACCTTAACGGAGGCGGTTGGCGGGCGCCTAAAGGCAACCGTCTCGGTTAATGCTATTAATGGAGGCGGTTGAGTTAAGTAGCCTGCCTCGGTTAATAATTTCATGAAATAAAAAAAGCCCATCGAGCCCAGTAGCCCACCGAGCCTGGTACCACATGCCACCGTTGCCCGTGGTAGGATCCACGCCCCCGTAGCTGCCGCTGGTCGGATCCGCCGCCAGTGGACGGTTGGAGGCTGGATCGGGTGGCCGACGCACGAGGGACAGGGAAGGGGCGCCGTGCTCGGAGGATAGGGAGGGGCCATCGTGTCGTGCTCGGAGGAGAGGCGCGGCTGCCGAGATCCACCGGGGGGCGCGGCTATAACACCCCTGGTGTTACAAGTTTGCTTAGCACCGAGATTTAGGTCCGAGAAGGACTAGCCTAACAAGTTTTCGGGTTTTAAAAATTTATAACGCACGTGAGGCGAAAAACAATTTCTAGGAACAAGGATCAAACATAACTTGTATTTAGTACTTAAATAAAAATTGAAGTACAAGTTTAGTAGAATTAAATACAACTTTAACTTTTGAAAAATAGATGTTGTTAACTAGTGTTTTGGGAGCTCAAAAATTAAATTTGACGTTAAGATAAGCTTTTTTCGTTAAGTCGGAAAATACTTGAACTATTGTGTAAAATACTATTTTTGACGAATTATATTGAGCAAAATAGTTAAATGGTGCTTAAATTTTTTGCTCCTATGGGTTAGTATAAGGCATGGACTATCGCATGAAATACTTGTTGGTAGCAGTTAATAGGGTTTGGGCCTTTTAAAAATTATAACAAAAGTGTTAATGACTGTTAGTTTGAATTGAATCCTTAACTTTTCTAAGTATGGAAAAGTAGTAAGACATTGCTATTTTGACATTTAATTTTTAACAAAAATGTTTAAACACTAGCTACATGTTTTGGTATTGTTGATTGCATCAAAGTGTGTGCTTGAGCATGGCTTAGGTCAAAGTTGTGTTGGATGTCACATTGCTCTCGTAAAAATTGCCCAAACTTCGTTGGAACGCGTTGTTAACTATGTTGTTGGCGCTCTGTTCGTGAACCGGACTCCAGCGACGAACCCAAGTTGGCATCCTTTTATCTCCCTCTCCGGTTGCCCTTGGGTCATGGTGATTGCACCGCTAGCTAGTTGGTAGTGTTGACTTTAGGTTAGTAGGATTAGTAGAACTTCGGTTGAGATGATCGGCATCCTTTGCTTCGTTTTAAAATTCGTGCACGTCATATGTCTGGCCCGTGTGTGTGGTCACCTCGCGCAGCCGCTGGGCATCATGCAGCTGGCCGCGTTCTGCGCGCCACAATGCCAAGCCCGGTCGACCTATCTAGCCGTGGGTGGCCGTGACCGGCCCTAGTGGGCTGCTGTCATCGCCCTACAGCGGCTGGTCACCATGCTACTGCCCCACTGCTGCCTTTCCACCTCACGCTGTGGTGTTGTTGTTGTCCTTCTCGCTATCAGGCATGTGGGCATGTCCCTGCTGCCAGCGCCATCGCGTCGTTGTCGCGTCTGCGCCCTCTGCGAACATGCGCCGCTGCTTGGCCCTGTCCGATGGCACTGCCTCTGTCGCGTGCGCGCTGCCGACCTAGCCGTGCATGGGGGCAAGCCGACGCCACGACAGTCACCGTCTAGCTGTCATGGCACTTGTCTCGCCATTCAATTCACCTACCCACTGAGTCACTATTTGCCTTGGCTGTCTTGTAGCTCTATAATCTCGCCCCCACTGCCCTACCGCTCACGCATCGTTGTCGCCTCGTTGCGCTGTGCCTGGCGCTCTTGCTTGTTCTATTTCCATCGTTGTCCCCTCACTCACCGATGCGTCTCTACTACCACCTGCATGGTCATGTCCCCATGCGGTTGTGCCCTCGTCGTGTCTTGGTCGGTCCATTTTAAGCTGAGGCCGCTATTCATAATGTAGCAGCGGTAGCACACCATTCATTCCTTTCAAAATCACCTGCTCAAGCTGCACAGCGTAATTCCCCACATCAGTGGGTGGCATAGGTAGTCAGCTACATGCCTTGTTCTACTCAAGCCCGGTCGATCACTACCGATCGGCAATTCGGCGTTTTGCTCGCCGTCGGCCATGGGCACCGCCGAATCGGTAAGTTGGGAGATAAGGCATGTAGGAGTGGTAGTAGTTCGATTGCTCATAACCCTGCACTCGCCTTGACTCCCTCTATCCGATGCTCGCACTGTTTTGGCTAGGGAACTCATCGGCGATGTGGTGACACGTCGGTGTCTGGCTTCGGGCATAACCGCCATGCCCGGGCGCTCATGGCTAGACCACCTTAGCTTTTCCTTGCTTCAACCGTCATTATAGCGCACATCACGGTGAGCTACTGATGCTTCTCCACCATCTCTACCTTTCTATGAGGGCGTAGGCTCGCCAGAATGCTCGTGTCGCCATATGGATCCACCGTCATCGAGGCTAGGGTTGAGTAGCACACCATTGGACTTTCCACTGCCTCTCACCATTGCACGTTGGCCTGTGGGTCCTAGCAGGTTCGATGGATGCGTCGATTTGGCCCTCAGTAGGCTGGCATGGTCGTGCTATCGTGCGCGAGGACGCCGGGGACTGCCCCGTTGAGAAGGCAACACATTCTAGGGTCCTAAGTGCAAAACTTGAATCCATTGTAATAGTGTTGCACTAGGCTACCGGGCCAGATGGGGCGGCTGCCGGCCCTTTTCCTTTTCTAAGTATTTTCTAATTTAGTTTCTAAGGTAAACTTGTAAATTCAAAATAAATTTGTGTAGTTGACCAAAAATTATGAAACCAATTTTGTCCAGGTCCTAAAATCATGATCTATCTGCTAGTATATTTTGTTCACATAGTTTTATAATATTTTCAGGAGTTATCTAATTAAATTGAGATGCTTAATATTGTTAAGATATAAACTTGTAGGAATTTTTGTGATAAATTAGTGATAGTGTTGGCTCTGAAACTTTCACAGTAAATTCCTAACATTATTAGGTGTTCACTGTAATTTTTGTAGCTCCATAATAATTAGTTTGCTAAGGTAGCTAAATGAACCCTAGTTCAAAAATATATATTTAATCAATAAAATGCCGAAGCACCTTGGGATTTTAAAACTAGAATATTTTTCCGGAGACCAAGCCTTACTTGACGATGTGGATACATAGACTAGTACGTTAGTCATTAAGGCTAGCTCGTTAGCTTGCGGAGCGTAATCGTATTTTAAGAGTTGCAGTTGTCGTTCATTATTTACGCATCTGCGTTGCATTGATGTATATCATAATAGGAACAACGATGGATCATGGAGTCGACCGAAATATCAAAAAAGATGGTGCCTTGATGATCATGTCACCATGATGGAATGCTAACTTTTGATTATATTTCACCCAGGCAAGCCCCGATGCATAACTCCTATTATTCTACACTTTCTTTTATGCTTGTGCATTAAGTTATGAGGAGTTGAATGAAACCCACTTGCATATATATATATATATATATCCTTATGCTATGAGTCCTACTAGCATGTCAGGATCATGTAGCTTGCTATGCTATAGGATACGGTAGAAGTCGAGTGATTGTCTGTCACTCGCGAGAGATAGGTATGAATGATAATTGGAGACCGGGTAGAATAGTACTTTGGATCTGGACTTGGTTAGGCATTTGAGCGAGTCTCGAATTGCACTTGTTCCGCCTGTGTCAATTGAGGACAGCCCGTTGTTGTGGATGGCAGTCAAGTCATGGACTTATTATCCTGAGCACAGACTTGCTTATAGGAGTGGGAAGGCTCGTTATGCTCTTGTTGTGGGTTTCGACTCTTTCTGGACCGACTGATTAGAGGTGAGGAAAGGTGAAGGTCTAAGCACCATACTAAGACCGGGTCTCAAGTGTGGGGGCTTAGAGTCTAAGTTTTGACGGGGGCCTGGACCCCGTGATTGGAGTGGAATGGGTTGGTCTTGTTTGTACATAGGGTACAAATGGGGCATGTGTTTTGGGGTACCGAGCTAGGATACATTGATTCACGAATCACCGTTTTTATGAGACGATTCGAATTGGCTATGGTCTAGCACCATGGTAAGAACTGAAACTTGAAAGGCGATAAAATGGTTCTAATTGCTTACCACCTGCTTGAAAGTAGCATATGTGCTTACATAGAATGGTTAGTTAATGAACTAATCATGATGGCTAATAAAATTGAATATAAGGACACACATTTAGTAATGCTTCCGCAGATGCAATAACCCACAAGCCAAATAAACCTTGGATATCCTTGGAGTCTTTTATTTTCCTTCTATCGGGTAAGTCTTGCTGAGTACAACTGAGTACTCAGGGTTTTATTCCCCCTGTTGTAGGTGATCGGAGAATACTTAGAGTTGACTCTTGTGTGTGGAAACCTCCTGGTGGGCTCAGAGAGGATTCCTTTCACGCTACGACCATAGTGTTTGTTTATAACCCTTACTAAAGGTTTTTATAAGAAAAGATGTAAAAATCTGCTAGCATCTCTTGTATATAAATATCCACTATGTTAATACTCCACCATGTCGTTAAATTAAACTTTGCTTCCTCCGTAACTCTAATAACATTGTTAGATTATGCTGTTATAATAAATTGAGGTAATATTCTGGTACTATAATAAAGTGATGTAAGAAATGACTTAAAAATGTTGTAAGCTTTATTCTCTCATTTATGATCCTAATGGAAAAATGTGGATTTTTTAATTCTCCCTTGGGGTGTGCTCGACGGAACTGCGTAGTTTAGTGTCTTCTCTTGGGTACTTAGTGTCTAATGGAAGACAAGTACTCCTAGGAGGCATTAGATTAGGCTATTCTGCCACAGCAGCCACCATAGATCCACCACCGAGGGGTCACCTCGTGCACCACAGTCACTGGTGCAGGCCTCCCCATATGCCACCACCGCCAGTGTAGGCCTCCCTACAAGCCTCCTCTCCGTGGGCTGCCGACACCGAAGGGGGCTAGCCCATGCGCCTCCTCCTCCCCATCATGGCGGTCAGAGGGAACTGAACCACCATGAGGCCGCAGGGCACACGACCACCAGCCACCTTCACTGCCTCCACGTTGGAGAGGGAGGCGTGTGTGGAAGGATGGACTAGAGAGGGTGCTCACATGGAAGACCGATGAGAGAGAGACAAGAGATGGACGAGAGAGAGAGGGATGGATGAGACAGATGAGAGAGGGATAGAGGGACGACAAGAGAGAGAGAGAGTTCTTTCCACGCCACTTAGATTCATGCTTTCTCACTGCGACCGTGGTGAGCCACGAGTGGCCATTAGCCCCGCTTCTAGATTGCTGACGTGGTGTAGCGCATGGATCACCCCAGCATGCATCACATTTTTCCTTTCTCATTGTGACCGACACACGGGCCCCACTTCCACTCCCATTCCCATTCCTATGTGCCCATGCCTCAAGGTCTGTACGCGGCACTGAATAACCTAGGCGGGTAGCTTCTAGTAATCCAACTTGGTTAATGATTTGTTAACTGAGGCGCTTGTTTGGAAGCGACCGCCTCGGTTAATAGGCATTAACCGAGGCGGTTCTTTTACATTGCCCGCCTCGGTTAAGCATTAACCTAGGCGGTTGTTGGGCCATCTGCCTACCACAAATAACCGAGGCGGCAACCGGCCCGCCCGCCTCCAAGGCCAATTTGAAAACGCCTCGCAAAAGATTTTGTGTAGTAGTGTAGTGCTCAAATAATCAGGGATCTCCTACACATGCTAGTATGCAAAGCACGCAAAGCCTAAACTCACTAGCAATGCTCAATATCAAGGCTACATAAGCTAAACTAGAGAGCTCAAATTACTTAGCTACACAAAATAAGCAAAGTAACTAGTAAGGCTACACAAGCCAACTAGTTATGCAAGAGCGCAACTATTTTGCCACTAAAGCAAACTAGCTACACAAGAGCAACAACACAAGCATGATATAAGAACAAGTAAATACAAGCTTTGTGTATGGATAATGCAAACCAATGGGAAGAAGATGACACGGTGATTTTTTATCCCAAGGTTCGGTGTGGTTTGCCAAGCACTTAATCCCTGTTGAGACAAGCTCAAGGTTGTCATTGATCCTCTTGCTAGTGGTGACCCTCAAGTCACACTCTCCCTTGTGGAGTGTTCACCATGAGCTCTATTACTTGACACAGATGAACCCCTTGACACTCTTCATGTCTTGCTCTATTAGAGTTGCTCTTCGCATCTCCCACGGGGTGAGCCCAACACGCCTCACAAAAGTAGTTCTTCAGAGCACCGCACAAGCTTCTTGCAGGCTTCACGATGAAGACCACGCCACCAAGCCGTCTAGGAGGTGGCAACACTTGCAATCTCTCCACACTAGAACCACTCACTCACAATTGGATGCAATCACGATGCACACACTTAGAGGGCTTCCCAAGCACACCTAGCATAGCCACAAAGGCCCAAGGGTGCTCAGCAGTCAGCCAAAGCCGACCACACTCACCATTTATAGCCACAAGTGCATGGGAGGAGTTGGAGCCCCTCATTGGGCTTTTCATGGGGGCATCAGACGCTACAGTCCTGGCATCGAACAATGACGCTAGCATCCGATGCACCCAATGCAACCACGTGTCACTAACCATTTGAAACTAGCCATTGGCACCGAACGGCTAACCATGCGCGTCTCAGATCCTTCAACGTCCAATGCACATCGGACACAACATTACTCAGCATCTGATGTATAGTAGAGAGCATCTAGAGAGATCTTTTTCTCATCAGACGTCTCCGATGCTCTGCATTAGACAAAATTTGAGTGTCCGATGCCTTCTATGAAGCAAACCCACGCGCCTAACAATGTGGCCCCACTAGTGAGCAGGGCGAGCGCTGCGTCTGATGCGTGCCCGCGCCAACGTCCGATGCAAGCAGGGAGGCAACACGGGGCTTAGGGTTTCACATCGGACACAAATCCTTTTGTCAGATGCAACCACTATCATCATACAATATGAAGCAGCCATGCCTCCTAAACTAGGTTAGACATCAGACACTCCACCAATTTTTCTGATGCTGATTCAGTCAGCGTCTGATGCATCACAATGAGCATCCCCGAGCTTAGCTTCTTCACCCTTTTGCAAATGTGCCCACTCCAAAGTGTTCCACAACCTTGTGCACATGAGTTAGCATTTTCACAAACATTTCTCAAAGAATTTTCACAAACTCCAAAGTGTTCCACTTGATCCTAGCATGGATGCAAAGTTAGATCGCTCAAGTGGCACTAGATGACCAATATACAAACAAGTTTGCCCCTCTTGATAGTATGGCCATCTATCCTAAATCTGGTCACGCACTTCTCTACACAACCTTTGACTGGTGAATTGAAATGTTGTACAAGTTATACCTTTGCCTTGCGCAATCCATTAATCTCCTCCAATGTTGATGCTACTTAAGCACCAACCATCATCACCAAATGATATGATCCACTTCATATCATCATGTGACCTTTGGTTCATCGATCGCAACCTTGCTAGCTCTTTATCATTGCCCTTGTCCATCGGTGTCAAGTCCTTGCTCAAGCTTCTCCGCCACGTGCGGTGCGTCGCTCCAAAGACTCTAACTTGCCCTTCACACATGCAACCGGTCCATCGACGCTAAGCCTTGTCTTGATCTTCTCCATCTAGGCACATGACTCCATGTCATGTATCACATGCAATAAGCTACTTCATCACATGTGTGAGCTTTGCAACATATCCAAGACATTTCCACCTCCATGGTATAGGTTGCTCACAATAGTGTACCTATGGACTAATCACCTATGTATCTCACATAAACACATATTAGTTCACCTAGGTTATTGTCACTCAATTACCAAAACCAAACAAGAACCTTTCACTACCCCTTTCCTTGTAAAAAAGCCCAAGACCCAATCCATAAGGAGCATGGACCTCCATGTAATTTGTAACCTAAGTAGGGTGGGAGGCAAGATTGTCTCCTACAACCTCCCCTATAAATACAACCTATGGGGCAAGAGATGATGGATCCCTTCACTCATTCCACCAATTATGTATTGTTTCCCCCTTGTTCTTTCTCCTGTGTCGGGCTAGCAACCTTAGCTTAATTGCGAAGGTCTAGATCCTGAAAACAAAATGCTCTAATTATATTTTCAACCTCTATGTTCTAGTAATAAGTGACCTCACATTAGACTTTTCGGCACAATGCAAAGTAGCAATATGTACTATGATCCAATGCAAGTAAACAAGAACGTCGCCCTTGCATGTGAATTTTTCTTTGGCCGATTTGGTGTACTCTTGTTGTCTTGTGCAGGCTTGAACAATACATAAACTACTAACCTTTGTCATCATCTAAAATAATTGTAGCAATTTTAGTTGTGTGTTGTATTTTTTTAATGGCACCAATGTTGTCTAGGCCATGTAGCATTGTACTCCCCACTATGTTTCAAGAGCTAATCACATCACTCTTGCATAAATAAACTTGTGCTTTTAGAGAAATTTTAGGGTGCTTAGAGAAAAGACAATTGCTCATCCATCTAAATTTGGTGGTAAAAAAATTAAAGGAACCTAGAGGAACTTAAGTTGTGGACCAGAACATAATATTAGTGGGCCAGGAACTTATTTCAAATTTAGTTGGAAGGATATAAGGTATTTTCATATGTTATAATAAGGGGCTGCTGGACTGATCAGTTCGTGGTATATGCTTCTCCCCGACGTCAGCGATGCTGGCCTATCCTCTAGGATAGCAGTCAGCCGTGACGAACCTCATCACTATTTTTGTTGCCCCCATCCCCCGTACTTCTGGGTGATTAAAGCAAGGGACCTAATGACAAACCTATTCTAACTTCTTATGACTTGTGATAACTAAACTAAAACTTTATACCTGCTGATAGTGAGGAGGAGGAAAATGAGGAAGAGGAGGCTACTAAAGAGGAGTCTGATGAGGAGGTGTTTGAAGAGTTGAGTCCGAAGAGGATGATGTCGATGATGGCTTGCGCGACATCCGCTGGAGGGTCATGCTGGCAAAGGATGACATCAATGATCTCTTCGACAAGCACTGCTAGGAGATGAAGCGCCGAGCATAAAGGAGGTTCAACAAGCTATATAACGACATTACTGACGACTGGGAGGTAGACAATAAGCTATGCAAGGACAAAAAAAGGTCCTCGCAAAAAAAGGAGTACATGGTCTATTAGCTAGTGTTGGTTCTTTTCGGAAGCTAGTGTTAGTTCTTTTGGATATATAGTGGTAGTTGTGCATGATGTAGTGGTGGCTGAGTGCATGATGTAGTAGTGTCGGCACATGATGTAGTAATGGCAGATACTTGGTACTTGAAGTGGCTGCATGCATGAGGAAGATGCATGGTTGGAACAACTAGACTTGTATAGATGGCAGCTATGTATATCCTGCCATCTATTATTAACTATTAATCTAGAACTTCTAGATGGCTATCATGTCATCTATTAACTAGTTATGTGTATGTTTATCTTTGTGTATGTTTCTAGAATTGAACCTTTTGGCTGTGTGTATGTTTTGGAATAGACCTAAGTTTCTGGAATGAGAAAGAGCATATTAGTGGTATGCTAGAAATGAACAATAGAGAGGCAGTTGTGGAACAACAATTGCCTCTATAAAAGGTACATATGTGCAGAGGCAGATCTGGATTGTAGCCACTTCTGCAAATAGATTTGTAGAGGCGACTGACTTTCTCAACCGCCTCTACAAATACCAATACTAAAGGCGGCTAGGGCATCCACCTCTACAAATTGCTTGATTTGTAGAGGCAAAAAAGTATAGGTGACTGGCAGAACCGCCTCTATATAGAGGCTTTCCAACCGCCTCTACTGTGAAAAAACTATAGTAGTGAATTATTCTAAACAAATCTAAGATTATAGCACTATGGTCTAAATAGGAATCAAGACTACTACAACAAGTAGTGATCAAATGAAGTACCAAAGTAAGTAGAAAGGTAATATATTGATAACTTGAAATGTCTTACAAAGAGAAAGATACAAGAGGCATACTAGACTCCTGAAGACTACTTTTGGAACCCTAGCAAGGTTCGGCTTGACTAACCTAAACTAAAGAGGGAGTAACTAGAGAGATTCCTTGTGGTGTGTTCTAAAATTGGTGCCAACACTTGTATTTATAGTGACCTTGAGCAAGGGGGGTACTTGTAGTGAAAGGAGATGTTGTAACTATGGCTAGTGGGGTGAATTGACCCCCTATGGAGTCAAGTGACCATGGAATATACCACTCTTCGATCCTACGCTTGATAGAGTTTCTCCAAATTGGTTGACAGGAATCCAAGGTGGTTATGCCGACAGAATGTGCTCCCTTGCATGGTTGGTGGGCCATTCAATCCTTGTAATGATACTTGGTAGCCCTTAGATCAAACCATCATGGAATCAATGTGCAAGATTGCTCTGAATGTGTGTTTCCTAGCTTGTGCCATGGATTGAGCTTTTTTGGCACTAGAGCCAAGTTGGACACCCCTCTAGGTGGGCTTCTAATGCTCCCTTTTTGTCCGTGTGTTCCTGAAATGTCACACCTTCTAGTCTAGGTTATAACCCCGGGGTGTCTCAAGGCACCGATTAGTTAGCAGGCCGAGCGACCCACTGGCACAACAACCAAGGAAAGCCTAAGCGACCAAGGCCCACCTGCGCCAGGTAGAGCAGGCCTGACGCTAAGGACTGGGTCATCCACTGACCCCTCCTTCTACCTTAGCCTGCATGACGCACACAAAGACTCATGACCTCTCCACCATCATGACCCCTGGGAGGAACAGGGAGAGGTAATGCCCAGCCAAACATGCCCGCTCTAGGCAAAAGTAAGCACACTACTTTGACTCTACAAGGACCGAGGGGACAACTGGTCACCTTCGATCTCGGTCAGACACCATCCCTGACGCCATGCTATGTAGACAAGAGAACACTGCACGATGGTGACAACTAGTACGGCGACCCACCGTCCAAATACGGTTCAACAGGACCAATGTATGATTCTACCCACTACGGGATAGGCACTACTACAGAAATGTTTTTTAGGGGCGGCTCGTAACCCTTTGTAGGGACGGTTTGGCCAGCAACCCCTACCAAATCATCTTTACAAATCATGCATTTGTAGAGGCTGGTTCTCAGACCGCCCCTATAAATCGATTTGTAGGGGCGGATGTAGTACCAGCCGCCCTTATAATACCTGTTTATAGGGGCGGTTCATTCTAGAACCGCCACTACAGTACGTTTTCCCGCAAAAAAAATTAAAATTTACAATTCAAATTCGACCAAAATACTGTTTGTTTCCGCGTATTCCATCTAGCATTCATGTTGTCGAACGCCACGCGACCAACGTTCCGAACCATGTTTGCGTTGCCGAATGCCCTGTGACCAACGTTCCAAATTGCGTTCGTGTTGCCGAACGCCCCACGACCAGCGTTCCAAACCCCTTAGACTACAAGCACAAGAGTATTATATAAACTACAATTACAGGTCCAATTCACAAGAATATATACAATCCATCATTAAATAGGCATAATTCACAAGGTAAAACCAATGTCAAATTCCATACATATTGTTATCAATGTCCTAGAGCTAGCCTTTCAGTCTCATGAAGGTGTTGGTACTGAGGATTACTACCTAAGTTAGACTCTCGGCCATGGTAGGCAGCCTTTGACGTGTACAATCTGGTCTAATATGAAGTTGCAAAGGTCGCCGATGAGCTCTAAGAGTTGGTCATCCTTGTATGGGTCTCTTTTCATTTCTCTCTCTTCTTTCCACTACAAGAGAACAAGTTTCGGTTTAGTATTTCATACCATGTATGAAGTTTTTATACTATGGGTGAAGAGGTTCAAACTTATCCTTAAGGGGTGTCTCCTGTAGGCACCGGTGTTACTCATCATAGAACATATATAGTATCCACAATGTACACTCCTAGGCTTTTGCTTGGGGCATTGTGTATTTTGTATATGAAAATGTTAAGTAATGCTTTTGATCAGCCATGTAATAGAGTACTGAAGAAGTAAGTTACACTTACCGCACATAGTGTTTTTATACCAGCTTTTCCTTCCTTGTTGGATCATACCTTCTGTGATGGTTAGTGACATATAACCTAAATGCCCTGTTTGAATTATTTTAGCAAATACAACTTGTTAGTATCCAAAAGTGAACGTTATAAGTATGTATACAAGCATATAAGGTAATGAGGATTGTCGATACGTATACGTCTTGAGAATCAATATGAAGTCTTTGTATGTCACCAGGTCCCTATCTATTGAATCAAAGACCCATGCCATGCTCCTCCTGACATCGACGGCTATACAAATCTAGTGGTTGCTGCATGGATTTAATCATAGAATTAGATAAGCTCTTTTGCATCAAATAAAATATATCGAACAAAGCTTTAAGTATAGAGTTGAACTTACTCGAAGTTGTATGGTAGCCATATAGTAGAGTGTTGTTGGAGAATTTTGAAAGCTAGGGCAATGTATGCTACAACCTTAAGGGACTCTTCCCTTAGTTTTGCTGTACGGATGTGCTCTTTCTCCCGAAGAGTCTTTGCAGCAGCTAGCTCTTTGGCATCCAGTTTTCCACCATTTAGGGTAATTAAAATTTGTTTGGGCTATAGCTTGAGGGTCTATATACCTGGCTTTCACACTTGGCATTTGTTTGACAATGTGCACTTGCATTCTACAAATCACTGACGTGGGTTAGTTACAACAAAATTCAAAGATTATATTCATATCATATCAGGGAGGACAAGGACTTATAGGCACCACGTGTGAATTAGATTTATCTCCATTTCTCCCAAGTGAAAGCATGTCTGCATGTCATTGAAGTCAAAGACAATTTTCCTGGCTGGGCTTCCAAATGTGTCGGTGGAGAAGCATGCTTGTATGAGGTCTATGCTCATTGGGAGAACACGCAAGTACCAATCATGGAACCTTCTCATTCCAAGTAGGTAGCCGCTAGGAGGTCCTGGTTTGGTAGGAAGGGCTTGCCTCTTTCATATGTTTTTGGGCAATCCTTTGACTATTTGATGACATCCACATTTGGATACTGCTTTGCACTTTGGTGGAGTTTGCTAGTGATGGCCTCCTTAGAACCCCGTGATGGGACTTTTTTAACTTGGTTCTTAGGCTTGAACTGGTCATGGGAATTGTAACACCCCAGGTGTTTGGCTTCCACATTTGCACTTGCATTTCATGAACATGAGCATCATTCATCCATTCATAAGCTTATATCACTATGAAACATGATTTCGAAACAGTGCAACATGTTGCATATTTCATGTGTGTTGTTTCTTTTATGAAATGAATAGTGTGCAACACTTAAGTGCAACATGTGCAACTCACTTTAGTGAAACATGATTAGTTAGTACCATGCAACAAGATCATGAAACATGTGAAACTTGACTATGAAACAAATGTAACATTTTATGTGTTTTTCATTGTTTCAGTACATATAATGCTTGATTCTTGTGTGACCAATGTGTAGTGTGGCTAAAAATTCTCTTAAACAACTTAGTGACAGCTAGAATGTCATTTGGAACATTGTTCATATTGATCATGTTGCCTAAATATGATTTCAAAAAGTGGTTTGACTTGTTTTGACTCCTAAACTCTTTTGTTTGACTAGTTTAAAAAGTGTAGCTTAGAATGTTTGCATGTCTGAGCAACCTAAAGCAAAGTTGTAGTAAATTTTATAAGGAACAAACTTTGTTTAGAAGCCAAGTCATGAAAATGTTCACAACATGTTCGAAAAGGACCCACAAGTCAGTATTGAAGGCTGATTCTACACTTGAAAATTTTCTAAGTGTTGTAACTGAGTTTCAGTTTCATGAACTCAACTTTGGTGTGATTTTCCTCTGTATCTGTTGAGAATTAGTCCTTGGTTCTTAAATAGAATTTGAAGATGGGAGTACGGGCTACAACTTTCATCTTGATGGTTTTCGCTTTTGAGCAACGACTTAGCCGTTTCAACATGACGAAGTTTCTCTATCAGGCGTCGAAGGGTGACTGAATCGACGCTACAGTGACTAGCTGGTTTTCAGAAAATGAACGCCGCGTGGGTGACACCCGTCATCGGCCGCCTGACCACGCAGCCATGCGCCACGGCCATCCTGGCACTGCCGGCCATGACTTGAACCCCCCCCCACGCGCCTACCCGACCGGCTCACAGTCTAGTTTTTTACTTCCTTCGCCTCCATCGCGAGTAGCAATAGAGTAGCGCCGGCTCCGCCATTGCCGAGCAGCTCCGTCATTGCCTAGCTTGCTCGCTGCCGCAAAAACGCGAACCACAGCTCGACCACAGCTCCACCGTGTCCTCCTCTACCTCGTCGACCGTCTAGCTAAGCAATCCGTGTCTTAGGTGAGGGCCATTGGCCGTTTTTCTGCTGCCGTATCCATGGCCGCGCCTCGTCGGAGCAGAGCTCACTGCGGCCAACTACCACCGAGGCCTTCTCATCCTCCTCTCTCTCTGCTTGGGTAGCACCGTAGTGACCTCGTGGAGCTCATACCGAGCTTGGATGAGGCAGCCAAGGCTCATCGTCGTCGGCACCTCGCGCCGGAGCTCTACCGTGCCGCCATCACCGGCGACGAGCCACCTCTGTTGAACCATAGACCTTGCTAGTAGCACCAATTGATTCACCTCATCACGTAGAGCACGTAGGTGTCCTTGGTGTCGCTAGAGTCCTCGCCGTCGGCGAGCTAGACCACCGCCACGCCATCGCACGTCGTCTCCCCTGTTCTGTGTCACTGACGAGTGGGGTTGGCTGACACACGGGTCCCACGTGTCAGTGACAGTGTAGTGATAGGATAGTTCAAATTTGTAGATTTGAGTGATAGTTTGTGAATTTTGTAACTCTAAATGTGTAGATCCAAATGGTGCGATTCAAATTTTGGTAGACTCACAGTGAAGTCTAGTATTTAAGAAAAATATGACATGAGCACATGATGTAGAAATTTTGGATGAATTAAATAGGAACTTGAAATGTGTTTTTAAATGCAATGCAAACTTGTTTAAATTATGTCTTGAGTTTATGTGATCCAAAAATTATGAAATTTTGTGGGTAAGCTATTCTTGCTTAGTAGAAGCTCTGGTTAAAATTTGAGAGTCATTGCATGTATGGTTTTTGAGTTATAGATTTTCCTTTTATCATTGATTGATACTTGTGTGAATTTTTGTAAATTATCTAGGAATCCTATGACTCTGAAATTTTGTGGGGGGGTATCCTAGTACCTTAAGGATGTTAGGAAAAATATGAAATATGTTGCTTGACACTTTTCACTAAGGTTTCCTAATTATGTCATTTTAAGCCCTTCTCCTGTGTGCTCCTTGTTTCCCAAACCAAGGCTAATCTTGTCCCTCTCTCTGAAAGGATTGAATAAGCCCTTCTCCTTGTCTTCAGCATATTTTAGTATCCTTGATACTGCCTCTTGGGTCTTCGGCTTATCAAACTTAAGATTACCGTAGGATGATTCTATACTCCTCGTATATATCCAATTCCTTGAGCGTACCTTCAAATTCATCACATCGATATTCCCAACAGCCGTAGCCTCTTCGTCCATCTTCCTAAACTGCTCTTCCTTAGCATAGTAGCCACCGGGGCCTAGATGATGGTGGTGTTTGTTCCTCTTCGCCAGCTCGGTGTTACGAGCACTAAGCTCTAATGCCTCCGATGAAGTCTTTTGAGCCATGAGCTCCACCCATTGACTAGGAGTTATTTTGTTGAACTCATTGAAGGGAGTTAACCCCTTTTGGATATACTTCTTGTTGAGCTCCGACCTCCAACGTCGAAATGACTCTCCCATCATCCTGAAAGCATTTTTTACTAGTTCGTGCTTACCCTCCGGAAATCTAAAATTGAGCTTCAGCTACCTATCCCATAGTCCATTCTTTTTGTTCTCTGATACCTCTTTCTAGTTAGGGATTGCTAGGTTCAATTTATCTCTTACAAGAGCCCCGATCGCATTACGGAATCGTCCTCTTAATTCCTTCAGCTCAAGGATCTCCCTGCTAGCCCGACCTTCATTATCACATAGCATGCCTTATCTGGATATAGATTTGCTTTTCTATCCCCTTGTTTCCTCTTAGGCTTGGTAGTCATGGTTGTGTCTTAAGGTTGTGGAGCAGAGGCATCGTGATCCGTCTCTGTGGCTGTTGCCTCTGCTCTCCTTTCCTCTACTCTGTCTTGTCCAGCTAGATGTTGCGGACGTTGACGTCGTCTTTTCCAAGTTTTAGGAGGGACCTGTATATACGACAGGTCAAAGTGTTAGCAGAGGTAACACAGCCAAAGCTTTAGAAAAATTTACAAGCTAAGGCTTTTTCCCTACCTCCTCATTCAGGTCAAAATCCTTGTCCAAATCTTCCTCCGTTGGCCTCCTTCTGGCTTCACGTGGAAAAGGATCCTTGGGACTTACATATCCCTCTTCTAAGTCCTCCTCATCATTATCATCAACTTCTTCGCGTTCAACAGCCTCTCCTACTCTTCCTTCTGCTCCCCCTTCCTCCTCGTCACACTACTCCTGAGTAACCATCACTTCTAGATTCTTTTCTACCTCGTTATCGAACTGCTCCAAAGTAAGCTGGTCCTCTAGTGCTTGTTCCTCATAGGTTGGTTGCTCATCATGCTCTGGGTATCGGGCTACACTATCTGGTGTCCGCGACATTATTTCACGCTTTGTTCTAATAGATGCAAGAAAGTATGCTTTTAGGTACGCGAGAAGGTATAAGAAATAAAAAAGGTCTATAAACCAAAGTAGTCCTATAAAACAACAATATATCAAAAAATGAGTAGTGGTAGTAGTAGAGGCCTCAGAAACATGTCAATCATCATCTAATCTTGAACTTGGAGCATCAAGGCATCATAACAGAGAAGAGAGGAGAAGGTAATGTAGGGGCGGCTGCTAATGATGCCAAGTTCCTCACAAGTTCTTGATCATCAGCTCATATTCCATATAATGTATGGACTTAGATAATTTCATCATCGACAAAACAAAGGAGAGGAGAGGAGAGGGGAGATTTGGCAAAAAAAGCAACAACTACTTAACAAACATAGAGAGGAAAAAGGTGTAAAAAAAGCAGCAGCTGCTTCCCAAACATAGAGGATAGGAGTTGACTATTGCCACATGGTTGGAAGACCCCTACATATCAAAATCTAGTAACTTAGATGTGGTAAATAATGGATTAGAGTAGAGGAGCAATAGTAGAGGAGTAGAGTAGAGGTGGAGTAGAGAAGTGTAGCAGCCAGTAGTTAAGAGCAGTAGCCACTTAGATACAATAGTAGTCGTAGATAGAGTAGTAGAAGTGGGCCACTTAGTAGCAGCCACTTAGTAGTATAGGGAAGTGAGTAGAGTAGCAGCCAGCAGCTAGGGAAGAGAGTAGAGTAGTAGCCAGCTAGTAGTAGTACGAGTAGCTAGCAGTAGCAAGTAGAGTAGTAGAGTAGAGAGTAGTTGAGTAGTAGTATAATAGTAGTATAGCAGGAGTAGTACACGAGTAGAGCCACTTAGTAGTGCAGTTGAGAGTAGTAGAGGAGTAGTAGGATAGTAGTATAACAAAACTTAACACATGCTGCTGCACTACCCAAAAGAAAACAAATACAACAATATTGAGAAACTGAAACTCTAACAGTTAACTACTATAAAGTAACAATATACCAGCTTCCTGTATAATAAAATACCCCAGTGCACATGCATTTAGCTACAAATTTCTAATGTAAGGGGCCACAGATAACAAGGCATTTCAGCTTCCTATATAATAAAATACCCCAATGCACATGCATTTAGCTACAAATAACCTTATGCTGCATAATCTGTACGAGATCAAAGTACCGTTAATCTAAAAAAAGGAAGTTGCAGTTAGCTTGAAAACATGGGGGGCCAAGCAGGCATATTCTTAAAGGTTATATTGACATATCAAAACTCAGTGACATAAGACTAGTAAGGAAATCCGAGAGCACTGAAACATACTTCCTCTGACCCACTAATAATATGTACAACTCCAAATCTTGAAAGTACAAAAATCATAGAAAGTACTATGATGCAGATACTAGACCATAAGAATGAACGATCCTCCATCAGAGACACCAGAATTCAGACCACGAGCATAACCAAAGCACATAAGCAAAGGTCTGGCTGCAAAATCCATGAACTAGCAAATAGCAAGTTGTTCAGTGAATGGGATGCAAAGGTGGTAGCCAACTAATTGTCCCCAATTGGTACATAAACTAGATTCGACAATACACAGAAGCACCATCCACGCGTGGCGACCACCTAATGGAAAACCCCACCAAAACCCAACTCAATACTTCTAGATTCTAGGAATCGTGATGTTTAGCGGAATAGGAAGCAACGATATAAAACCAATCACATGCAATGGCGCACACACACCATGTTAACACTTAACAGTCAACACTAAGTTTTAATAAATCCGCTGCACATTAATCTCATTTTTTATACTTGGAATTTGCTTTTAAGAAAATAAATAATCTATCACAAAGCCAACAAGGTTGATTAACACAAAAGCCAAATTAACACAAGGTGGATCTGAATTACCTGTCAGGTGTAGGGGAAGCTGTGGAGGAGCGCAAACGCCGGTGGAGGTGCGCGGATGTCGGAGAGCATGGGTAGCCGGGCCACCTGCTGTTGGAGGTGTGGACGCTAGGGAAGGAGTGTGGACGCCGGAGAGCTCAGGCACCATGGCCGCTCACCGCGGGAGGGAGCACAGACGCCGACGCACCTAGGCCATGGGACGGCAGGGAGCAGGCCCGCGGCACCTCAAGGTCGAAAACGAGGCAGCGGCGGACCGGGTCATGGATGTGGACGGCACGGAGATGAGGAGGAGGCGGCGGCTGGGGGCTCTAAAACCCTAGCCGTAGAAGAGATGGGGCGCGCGGGTGCAGAGAGGGGGCGCGGACGTCGGGAGAGGTCCGGGAGGCGGCGGCGGCGGGGAAGGAGAGAGCGCCATGGAGATGGCCAGCCTGACGGCATCGGGAGGAAGAAGAGAGCGTCCAACACATTTTCACCCGTGTGACCTTGTATTTATACTCAGGACGATTTGTAGGGGCGGTTCTTGATCCAGCCGCCCTTACAAATATTTTCTATTTTATTAAATTATTAAATTTGTATTTTTTATATCACAAAAAACACAAAGTAATATAAAAACAATTGTATATATGCACAAATATATTATTTTGTATTATTCTATATATGCAGAAATATATATATATATATAAACAATTGTAGTCAAAACAATATAGAAAACAAAAAAACAAAAATTAAAAATTTAAATTTTAAAACTTTGACTATAATTTTATAACATTAAATGAAATAAAATAAAAATGTTGTAAACATAAAAGTTGTATAACTCATCAATATGTACAACTTTTATTTTGGTCATCTTATCATGTGACTTTGTTTGAATGATTCAAAATTTGAAATTCAAACAATTTCAACTTGAAACAACATTTTAAAAGTGTAAATGATTTCAGCTGAAAAACTCATGAGTACCAAAGTTGTAGAACTCATCAATATGTACAACTTTTCTTTTGATCATATTTTATTTGACCAAATTTGAATAGTTGAAATTTTGAATTTCAATAAATGGCAACTTCAAACAAGATTTTCAAACCTTAAATTATTTCAACAATAAAAGTCATGAACATAAAAGTTGTTGAACTCATCACTATCTATAACTTTTTTTGGTCACTTCTTCATGTGGCAAAGTATTAGTAAACATTGTTCACAAATTCACATATGACTCATAGTTTCATGAACTATACGAGAAACATGTTGATTTGTGAACAATGTTTACTATCACTTTATCAGATGAAGAAATAATCAAAATAAAAGTTGTAGATCTTCATGGGTTATACAACTTTGGTATTCATCACTTTTTCAGCTGAAATCATTTAATGGTTGAAAATCTCGTTCAAACTTGTTATTTTTTAAAATTTGAAAATTTGAAGTGCTCAAACTTTGTCAAATGAAAAGAATGACCAAATCAACATAGTAACTTGATAGGGCATGATTTTAGAAAATTTTAGGAAAAAATCATCACATTTGGAGTTAGTATGAGGGAGAAAGACTAGTTATAAATTTTACCCCGAGATTAAAAAGAAAAATCACAACTGCTCATGATGATCAACGATGAACAAGTGTGATTTCTCTTTTTAATCTGTGGCTGAAACTTGTAACTAGTTTTTCTCCCTCATACTAACTCCAAATGTGATGGTTTTTTTTCCTACAATTTTCTAAAATCATGCTCTATCATTTTAGTCTAGTCATCTATCTTTGTCGCTAATTTTGAACAATTCAAATTTTGAATTTCAGAAAATGACAGCTTCAAACCTGATTTTCAACCAATACTTGATTTCAGCTATAAAGGTGATGAATATAAAAGTTGTTGAACACATCACTATCTACAACTTTTATTTTGGTCATCTTTTTATTTAACAAAATTTGAACAGTTTTAAGTGATTTCATAAAGTTTTAGTAGTAATAGAGTGAATGTTGAAATAGATTCATCTGGATGTTGCAAGGGGTAGTCTCACACACATGCATAAATGTAGTCTCACACACATACAAAAATATGTAGTCTTACACACATACATAAATATATAGTCTCACACGAATATATAAATGAAGTCTTACAAACACACACTAATACAAACACTTCATGTTCAACAACTAGCTAGCCCGCTGTAACGACTTTCCCCTTGACACCTTTTCGTTCTCATGGCAATATGTCTTTGGGTAGGTTCTTTTCCACAACACTGATCTTCTTCGAAAAGTCTGTGAATAGCGGCATCTCATTATAGTTATTGTAAGCTTCAACATCGTCCATGCCATCAACTCCAATAATGTGTTGTTTTCTGGAGGCAACCACGTGCTTTGTCTTCGTCTTCGAGGAGAGGTTACTTTGTGGGTCAGACAGTCTCCACCACAAATTCATGTAGGTCACTTAGCTCTTGCTTGCCAATCATCTTCTGTGAGATCTTCAAAAAGAAGTAGCACATGCGGGTTATGGATATTTTCAAGAACTCTGGCTTTATAGCCCTAATTGCAATAGGTAGAAACACTGTCAGCATCACATGACAATCATGAGCCTTGCAGTGTGTTATTAACAAGTCCTTCATCGACACTAGCTTCTTCACATTTGCTGAAAACCCAGTCGAGACTTTGACCCCCCTCGGGAAAGTGCATATAGCTCTCTTCTCGTCTGGTGTTAGGTTGAAGCACGCCGCGGGCAGAGTGTATTTTCCATTAGCCTTAGGTACCGAGTGAAGCTGTGGCATCACGTTTAGCTACACCATGTCTTTCCGTGCTTTTAGACCATCCTTTGACTTGCATGTGTCCATCAAGGTAGCAATGAGACTCTCAAAGATATTTTTCTGCACGTGCATAGCATCAATGGCATGGGGGACCTCCAAGTCTGGCCAATAAGGCAGATACTGAAAGAAGATCGATTGTTTCTTGAAAGGTACACCTTCGATAGGAGGTGTGCTTCTATCTCTGTTCATCCCATCTGGATTCTTCTTTCCATAGATGACGCGTATATTTTTCACCATTCTGTACACGTGTTCTCCGTTATGACGTCTCACCAGAGGGGGTTCAATCTCTAGGAGTGTTGTCATAAAATCTATAGAACAATTTGTTGTGGTACTTGTGACTTATCTTTAAGAAGCATCGGTTCCTTAGATAAACTATCTTCTTGGATGCATCCAGGTACACCCATGTAGTACCATCCAAGCAAACCAAGCATCTCGTCTTCCCTTTGATCTGTCCAAACAAAGCAAACAACATGGGGTAATCATTGGTAGTAACAAATATTATTGCTCTACATATGAAGTCCTCCTTTCGGAATGCATCATACATCGGCTCCCCGTGCCTCCATAGCCTCTCCATTTCTTGCATCAAAGGCTCGAGGAACATGTCTATATCAATGCCTGGTTGTTTAGGGCCAGAAATAAGAATAGTGAGAAGAAGGTACTTTCTCTTCTGACACAACCACGTTGGGATGTTGTACATGGTCAAGATCACTGGCCAAGTGCTGTGGTTGCTCATCCTCTCATTGAAGGGATTCATTCCATCGGTGCTCAAGCCAAAACATACATTCCTTGGGTCATCGCTGAATTCTTTGTGCTTCTCATTGAACCTTTGCCATTGACTACAATCAGCTGGGTGTGCAATCTTATCATCATCCACCTTGCGCTCATCATCCCACCATGTCATGAGTGCGGCTTCTTTAGGGTTTAGAAAGATACGTCTCAAATGGTCGGTCACTGGCAGGTACCACATTACCAAGGCAGGAATTTTTCTCTGCTTTGCATCGTTGCCTAATGGAGTGTCCTCTAGGGGCTGAGATTCTTGTATCACCTTTTTTGTACCCTTCGTATTCCTCTTTTTCCCCATGGAGGCTTCAGTCCCCACCGTAAAGGTCATTGTTCTTGTACCGGCTAGCCCCACACCGGGGACATTTATCCAGTGACTTGAACGTTTCACCATGAAAAAGTATACAGTGGTTGGGGCATGCATGGATTTTTTCAACCCCCATTGTCAATGGACTTATGACCTTCTTCGCTTGGTATGTGTCGGCAGGAACTGAGTTTGGTTGTGGCAGCACCCATGACAGGAGATGCAATAGATCATTGAAACTACAGTCTGACCAGCCGTACTTAGCCTTCAGGATGAGTAGCTCAAGCACAAAATGTAGCAATGTCCAATGTGTCGGACAGCCCTTTTCAACACCATACACAGTCTCCTTCGATGCTTTTGTCACCCTTTCCAAATTTTCTAGACCTTTCAAGCTATTTAGTAAAATCTCTGGTCCAAGGGCTTGAATCATATCCTCCAAATCATCTTCATCCCCGACACGTGCTCCACCATCATTATTGGCACCACCTTTGTCGTTACCATCCCAACCACCAGCATCACCACCTTGTTCATTATCAAACTCTGAATCTATTTGTGCATCAAGCTCTGCTGAATATTGGGACAAGGATTCTAGGGTTTCATCATCGTATTCCTCCTCATCCTCGTCGTTAACAATAACTGTTTCACCATGATGAATCCACACTATGTAGTCCTCAACAAATCATTGCATAATCAAATGTGATCTGATGATAGTCATATCTATCCATGCCATACGATTCTTGCAATCTTTACAAGGGAAAAATAATTGTATCCTTATTCTCTATCAATGTCGTTGCATGCTTCTTTGTGGCTTCAATAAATTTATCCACCTCTTCACGGAAACCTGCCTTAAACCTTAATGAACCATACATCCAAGAGTAATTGTACTCCATCTTTTACAACAACAACAAAACAAACATTAAAGGACTACTTATTCAGATATATATAAAAATGAATCAAATTAATAATTACTTGAGAATGATTGTATATACTTCAGATATATATGAATATAAATCAAATATAATTACATGAAGCATACAAACACACCATGGTAGAAGAAAAATTTTTAATGGTCCATTTATCCATAAATAATTAAAATACATATTTGTTGATTACAATAAACAATTTCAAAGACAACAATTAGCAACAATTATATTTTACCCAATATCTTTCATGCAAACCCTAGTCCAATTTCATCAAACACAAATTTACAAAACCAAAATTAATAAAAAAACCAAACCCTAGATCTAGATCTACATGCACATGAAACATCCATAAAACTAACTAATTATTCACTAAAATCAAGAAACATGGACCAAATAAGGGTATGATCTTGTTCTGCTCCCTAATTTACCCTAGTACATTCAAAACTTGGGTCGAATTTGCTTCATAAGTAGCTCAATCACCATAGAAGAGAGAGAAAAGCAAAACTCTAATTACTCACTAACCAACCACTAAAACTTCAAAAAAAGTAGTGGAATAGCATTTTCTTACCATCTACAACCTCTCCACCAAAGGATTTAAGACCAAAACCTTCCCCCTTAGTAGAGCAATTTTTGGGAGGTGCCCAAGGCCTCCCCACCTTTCTTTCACGGGTTGGAGTGAGTGACCCAATGAGGAAGAAGGTGCTGTAGTTTGCTATATATGTGGGTCATTTGTAGGGGCGACTGGTGATTGAGCCGCCCCTACAAATCAGGAGGTATTTATACGTGGGCATTTGTAGGGGCGGCTCAATCACCTAGTCGCCCCTACAAATAGCAATACTAGGGGCGGCTGGTGAGTGAGCCGCCTCTACAAATCTGACCCATTTATAGGGGTGGCTAGTATGACCAGCCGCCCTGTTGTTCCATTTCTAGGGGCGGCTGGTCTCTGGGCTCCTGAGCACGCCACTGTAGGGGCGGCTCCATCACCAGCCGCCCCTACAAAAAATTTGCCCCCTTGCTACAAACCATTTTTACATAGTGAGGATCCATGATGAAGGCCTTGACTTGGAGGCCATCCAACCTGGAGGGAGCCACGACCCCAATGATCGGATCGTGGCCCTTAGCTCCTCAAACCAACAAGGCGATCGATGACACGAGGGCGGCTACCAACTCATGTACGATGCCCTAGGAAACCAGGAGACAGTGACGAAGACCACAACAAGGACCACATGGCACAGGACTGGCTGGCGAATCACCACCATGCCTACAGTGCCGCCACTGGCTGGCACAGTAGCACCACGTCACACCATGCCGTGACGTGGCGACAAGACCATGACGACAACCACGCCTAGACGTGCACCACAAGATGGTAGCTTGCAAGCCAAGTTAGCTAGGACCTCCCTCAGGCTCACGACCATTCGGTCGGCAGAACCTTCTTCTTTGTATACGCCCTAGGCCCCTGGACTCTATATAAGGGCAGCCAAGGCACCCTTCTGGGGGGATCCAACTCTCATTTCACTCATTCTTACATCGTAGAAGGGCTCCTGAAGCTTCCCTTCGGGCAGCCCATCTCCTAGCTCTAGATCTCCTACCTTTACCACCATTCTCGCACCCCCGTTGTAAGAACTTCATAGCATTCAAGCGAGGAACACGCACTCGATCATCTCTGAGACTAGACGTAGGGCTCCGGCCTGAACCAGTATAAATCCTCGTGTCTTTTGGATGCTACCATCGTCTTCCTAGAGCAGCGCGACAATCGTATAAATTTACTAGTCTAGTTTATAAAACACCGACACCTTCCAAAAATACAAGTGGAACAACATTATTGGAAAACAAAATATTAATATATGATGTTGTTACCTTCACTTTACGAATATGTTGTGTCAGGCTGATCATTTAGTGACCATCAACAAGCTCTCCCAAGCTTGTCCTTTGCTTGTCCCGAGCAAAGACTAAGACTTAGGATCCATGGATGAGGAGTTGCATCAATATTAACTTGTGATGAGTACCTATGTACAATTTAACACTCTATCTTTTGAATTGAATAAATTGGCATTTTTAATACTCAACCATTTTACCATAGCCCTCATGGGGCTTATAGTTGTCACCTTGTCTTGGGCAGTTCAAAAATAGAACAGCTAGACAGATGGTTTGTTCTTCCTTCATTTGTTTGGTATGATTCTCCAAGAGATTTTATGAATTTTGCAAATAAAGCTTAAGTTTCTCGTATGGTACTATGAAGTCACTCAAGTAGTGTAAGAATCCTTACCAAGGCTTTTCAGCATAGCCTCACATCCTATTTCTAAAGCTTATGTGGAGTTCATGGGTAAAGGATGATTAAGAGGCATACTTGCATTGCATATATTGTACATTCAAATAATATATTGGATCCATGGAGTGTCATACAATCTATCAATAAAGATGTGCAAGTGTGTAGATCTTGCATTGTAAACTTGATTCCTTTTGAAGAGAGATCCCTCTCCACTTTTATATTTTTAAGATCATGGCTATCTTTATTTTTCTCTTCTTTCTTTTCTTTTCCTTCTTTCTCATTTTTATTTTGTTTTCTTTTTCATCACATATTTTTGCATAGCCCATGTTTGTTTTGAACTTTTATGGTGAGAGATCACCGAATATATAGTCTTTATTTGATTGGGAGATGGAAACACATGTTTTTGCTTACTCTCCATATAATAGTATAGCATATTGGGTGGAGTGTACGTAATCTCCATTGTGAAAGCATGAAATTTCCCTCACTAGGGCACAAGGCTTGACAAAACGCAATACAATAACAAGTAGCATGTATGTAAAGTTTTTGCACCATTGTAACAACATTTGGCTTTGGTAGGTATTTCTCACCATTGAGGAACTTATCAAAATTTTGTTCTTATGAAAACAAATTCCATAAAGACATAGCTTGATTTTGAACAAAATAAAAGCTCACTCCAGTCTTTGCTATATCATACCCCCCCCCCCCCCCCCCCAACATTTGCATCCCACAAAGTTTTAGCTTCAAGGCAAGATCATTTTTCACCAACAAACTCAACTAAGGAGAGTACTAGATTTAAATTATTAGACACTTGCAAAAAATCAATAGAGCAAGTATTCATCATCTCCAGAGTGAAAGATTATATCAACCTCATACCTAAAGTTGGGAGTTTTATTCTCTTTTTTTAAGATGCAATGAAATAAAGGAAACGAACTAATTGCCTATTGCCAGATTCAATTCTGGTAATGACCTATAATACCGGGTTTAGACTCGACAATGATGTATTGATTTGAGATAGTGTTTACTCGTACTATATTATATAATATAACAGATGGGCACTTTCCAGTGCCCTGTTTGTTTTTTTTAAAAGGTGGCATAAGACAATGATCCAATACTTTTGGGTTGTAGTCTATCGTTGTCGCCCTACGGGTTGCTGCATGTGATCTGGCATTTGGATTCATAGAACAGAAACGTGTTCTTTCAAGTCAAAAAACAAAAGGAACCAGACTGTTGTAGAATCAATATATCGGGATAGCTGATACATATGGACAATGAAAATTTTAACTAGGCTACTGTAGAACTCTACTTTTAAGAGAGCTTTTTCTATTTTACTAATGGCTAAATTTTACGGTATATAATCTAATTTTACCTAATCTCTTGGCCGGAGTTGCTCTTATAAGTATGTGTATATTGTAACAATAGTAATCAAAGGTGTGCTTCACAGCTTTATAGGATATAACAATATTCAGAAGGATTTACGACTGAATGGAGTACTTAAAGATGAAACGTGCGTGAGACATTGTTATGCAGTAGCCGAAACAAAGAAAAACTATCATAAAAAAAAGAGAGGAAGAAACAGAAACCAAGCCTGGAAGAGAAAAGAGAAGAAACACGAAGAAGAAAGAACTCCAAGAAATGCGAGAGCGCCGACGCCGGGGAGCCGTGGAGGGTTCGGCCGTTCAAAAGGCTCTGCGGCCTGCGATTCCAGTCTAGAAGGCCACGCCACGCTATACCTACTGTAGACGGGAAAGCGGTGACAGGACCGTCCCCGGCTCCCAGTCGCCGCCCACGGAAATCGAATCATGAATTAATTAGATTTAAAAGATTTATCTCCTAAAATTATCGTAATATGTATAATTAATTATTGTTTTAGTTAGAGCAAGTATAATAGCAGGCTATAAGCAGACTAAATGCTGAGGTGGAGGAGAGAGGGGAAGAGAGAGGAGAAGCGGGCTGTAAATTTACAGTCGGCTTTGGCACAAGAACCAAGAAAGTCTGTGGGAGAGATAAGTGAGACATGTATTAACTGTAAAGAGTTAACTACTATATGAGTGGGCTAAGAAAAGGTTAAAAAAAAACTTTACAGCCAGCAAGCCGGCTGTATTATTAGTCTTGCTCTCGGCTGTATTATTAGCCTCGCTCTTGTACGTGTCTTCTCGATTGCAAAATGATTCGGTCCGCCTGCGCCGGCGCCGGCGCGCGCTCGAGAGTCGAGCCGGCCACTCCCGCGCCCGCCTCGCCCGTGTCCGCATGCGCGCGGCGGCCGTGCCACTGCCACCGCACGGAAGGCGACGCCAGGTCTCGCAAGCCTGCCTGTCCGGCCCGGCATCTACGAGGAGGCCCTGCCCCTGCTGGAGACTTTTTCACGGCCTCGAGATCCGAAGCATGCATGGAGGTCCGCCTCCGGCCTCCGGGACGGACATTGTCATTACTCCCACCACAGCTCACGGGGCCGCTGCAGCACCAGCACGGCACAGCGCAAGCTGCCGCCTGGCCTCTGCGTCGCCATCGATCGGCCCGATCAATCATCAATGCGTTCTTGGTTTTGCTTGTGCGTAAAAGCTGGAGTTACCTCCCTCACCAACCAGTAGTCCGCCTATTGTAGGGAACTGTGCTGTGCTACTGCTAGCGGAGCAGTAGGAGATTCCTCGCTATCTGGTCGCACTCGCACAGCGCCCACGTGTGCGCGCACGAAACCAAAGTCCCTGCGGCTGCCTCGCCCTCGCGTCCGCGTCGTCGCAGCGCAGGCTCGCAGCACCGTTTGGTTGGGCCTGGGCCGCAACACCCAGCTCAGGCCTGGTCTCCTACTGGGCCACGGCACTCCGCGGGGCCTAGGAGCAAAACTGCAGAGAGGAGCCGGTCGGATTTTTATCGGCGGACGAACGGACGAGAGCGGGTGCGCGGCTGAACCAGTGCCGCCGCTCCCACCCCGCGACCCACCTCCACCACCGATGGCTCTGCTTCCGCCGCAGGGGCGGCGGCGCTGGCGACGCCCTTCGCCGCCAAGCCGTGCGGCCTCCGGAGGGCGTATGCTCCTCCTGCCGCGGCCCTGCGGCTCACAGTCTGTTTGTTTGGTCATAAACAATTATAAATTTTCAACCAAAACAGTACTTTTTTTATAAATTTTTACACTTTTCCTATCCATCTGTCGCCTGAAATCAGACTTCTATTTGAGTCGACACCTCCTCCGTCCGATGGGCTATAAGATCTGTGCGCCAGGTGTGCTTGTTGTTGGGTCTGCCCTTCTTATCGGGTCCAGGGCGTGAGAGCGCACCCGGTGCTGCGTTACGGACATACACCCAATTTGCAGAAACATTGTTCGTATTCCTCGATCCCCGCGCCTAGAGATGAAGGGGCTCAGTGTTTCTGGAGCTCTCGCAGCGGAGAGGGCGATTCCCCTGCCCTTCTTTGTGCTCCACTCCGGCTAGGCACGCCGGTGCCTCTGCTCGCCAGTTTGGAGGCTCCCTTGCTGCATCATTTGTAGAGGTCGTCAGGTACCTTCTTACGGCACGCGTTGTTGTTTGATTTGGGACTGGATTTGAGCTTTGTTCAGTAGATCTAGGATTCGATTCAATCGAGGATTGAGTGTGCTTGCTTCGTTTCACCTAGCGCGTGTGTGGATGTAGTCTGCTTGCTTCCCCTCTTTGTCTTGACGGGGGATTTGTCTTCTGTAGTGGGGGATTCGCCAAAATGGGGGAATGGTGAGTGGTGCCGCCATCGTTCTGATCCCGTGCGCGCATCTCCGACCCTGATCCTGTCCATGGCGATGCCGCGCCACCACCTCCCGCTCCTCCTCCCTCGACTGCGTTCCCAACCCCGCGGCGGTGGGCGGTGGCAAAAGGCGCGGCCCGCTGCTGGGCAGGTGGTGCCCGATCCAGGAGCTGGCTGCGGTTCCGCTGTATGGTGTGCGGCGACGAGTGGGTCGTGGCTCCCCTGCCGAAACCATCTACTACGTCGTGCAGTCCGGCATCGCCGTGGGCGGGGCGGGCAAAGCAGCGTCATTACTTGTGCCGCTGCCGTGTTCGTCGCAAGGCCGTCGCAAGGAGCAGAATTGGGAACCAGATCAATTTTCCATCCTCATATGGAAACTATCCTCAAAGGTTAAAATCCATGGTAAGTCTCGTGTTTCAGTTCTAGATCCTAGTGTAGTACTCCTGTTGGTGCTTCTGGATCTTCATTAGTATCAGAATTTTCGTCAGGCTACAAGATCCTAGTGCAGTACTCCTGTTGCTGCTTCTGAACTCCGTATAGCTTTTGTAGTACTCACTTCTGAATGTTCTACGGTCAAGTTGCATCTGTGTTATTCCAGTAGCAGCTCCTGAATTACTTTTCTTTGTTGCTCTTTTTATTACAATTTCAGTTTTAGCTGCATCTACTGAGAGCTCATCAATGTGAATGACTTTTCTTTTCTGCAGGAATGCCGATCAGTTTGTAATATGAAACTATTACCTGGTGCTTGTGTGAATGCTGTCATTTTTTATTTAAATGTGAATACTTAAAACGTATTCAGCTGTACACACACCTTCCCTTTTCCACGAGATGACATTCTACATGGTGAATTTTCTGCTTACTATGATAAACCATGTTTATCTACCAATTTGACTATGTTCTTAAGTGGCTACATAGTTCACATGACACATTTGATCACAACACAATGTAACAATTAAATGCTAAAGCTAGCCTATGAAACCGTGAAATGAAAATGTACATTGAGAGACCATGTTTCATCACGCTTTATTTTAGGTGTCATGTTTTGAAAACTGGGACATGAAACTTCTCAATGAGACTAGCCTTAGTACAAGCTTCAGTTATTATACAGCTTATAGTTCAGACAATGATTAAATGATGATTTGTCCCTTTTCTTTTTCAATGGTGATGATGATGATGGTGTAGTCTGTAGATTTTAGTTCAGTCAATGTAGATTCTTCATCATTTGACAGCTAGTTCAGTAGATGATTAATGAATTAAGGTTTCAATGTTCTTAACTGAATATAGAGCAAATCATTCTTCTGTAGAGAGTGATGAATTTGTACTGCAAACTACATTAGAATTCTACTGAACTATGATTCTGTTCTATTCCTTTATGTAGAAGTACCATTTTTTGGATTGCACATTTATTAGTACTAGTAAATTGCGCACTTCACCTACTGCAATTATGGTGTGTAACATATGCAATATTTGGTCTTTATAGTTAGCTTTGTCACTATATATATTAGTTAACTTGGAGCATGCAATCGTTCTTGCTTTAGAGCATCGATATTCTTCTGGATGGGCTATTTGGGACTGGAAATGGGTCTTTTGTTTTAGTGTAAGCACTAGACAGTACATTTTTAAGGAGTGCATCTCATTTCTATTTTAATACAAGTCTTTTTTAAGGAATAGATCTAATTTGGCTTGATAATTAGTGTGTGTGTGTGTGTGTGTGTGTGTGTGTGTGTTTGTGTCTTAAGAATGCATTTGTGAAGCTGGTAGGTAAAAACTTTGTAGTGCTGCCAAAATGCTAATTTGAGGCCCAACATATGTTTCCACATTTTTAATTTGAACATTCTCCAGCTAATCTGAATACATGATAACTAATTTGGGTCTGATGTTGTCATTGCAGCTTCAGTGTAAGAACTAGCTATTTTTCTGATCCTACACTTGTTGAAAGTCATGAGTTTACTTTGTTGCACTATAAAATGAGATGGTTTTTGGTTTAAATAAATACGGGCTTGATTGTCTATGTAAGTGCATTTTTATTTTAATAATTCTTTCATTTTTAGAATCTGTTAGAATTGTATATTCTCTCTGTACATGCCGGGCTAAGTTCATCGTACCAATTATTGTGTATCTTATAGGCTGCAGATAGCATGTTGATGAAGAAATTTGCTGCAATCATACTTAGTGGAAAGAAGCTTGTCCAGGTCGCGGTTTTGGTTGGCTTTAAAGATGTGCTTGAAAATTATGAGAAAACAATACAAAATGTAGTTGCTGACCAGCCAGTTAGTGTTGCCATTGAGTCTGGTGGCAGTCAGTTCCATCTATACAAATTGGTAAATAAACCTACTGTAGTTATCAGCCAGTGTTTCGGCACAACAAGTTTATCTATTGTTGTTAACTTGTGTTTGATTTTTATTAGGCTGTGTTCAGTGAAACTTTGCACCACAAACCTTGACCATGGTGAGCAATTCAATTTCCTTTTGCCCTGCAACTTCTTATGTACCATACAATCATTTTTCTTTGGCCTATGTTGTGACTGTGACTGCAGAACTATAGTGAATTGGTGCTTACTACTTTTGATCACACTTAAAATTAGTCTGGTTAAAAAAAATGATATTGTACAGCAGGTTGCGCAAAGTTTCCAGGAACTGTTTGCGGAAACAAAATAAAAGGAAGAGGCTCAGTTGCCTACGGTCTCTGTAGGGCCTCTTGAGGACACCTAAGACTTGCAAAATTACAAGTGAGGTTGTTTTCCGAGTTGACATATGAAGTTGTTGAAGTTCATGGACCTCCTTGTCCATAGCTGTTGTAGTTCACCGGTGGTGTTGAACTCTCCTGTTCATGAGAAACAAACAAATAAAACAAAATCTCCATTAGTTGCAACCTTTTTCTACTTTGCACTCAAACATGGTTACATCATGGATGGGGCAGTCAAAACATGGTTAGACTATGGATGGGCATTACTTGTTCTCTAAATCAGATGCACAAGTCTTATATGTAAATATCTCTATTTATATGCAGCTTGCTGACTCGAATGCCAAGGAGATAAAGACGAAGACAAAGTAGTGGAATGACAGATTTAAGCTATACAAAGCCAAACTTATAGTGTCTGCTCCATTATTCTCTGTTTGCACATGGTTTTTAAGTGCTTACATCGTTGCTACTTGTACATTCTAGTTTGGATTCTATATGTCACACTCATCATCAGTTGCAATGAGTACTAGTGCAAATTGCAAGTATGTAGCACTGCAATTGTAGTTGTCATAATATGCAATAAGTTGATTTTTTGTTAAAAAATTCTGCATCTGTCATTTTATGAAGTCCTTCCTTGTGAACCTGCACAAGGACATATTGGCTCAGTTTTTTGTTCCACCTATGTTGCTCTGGTGCTTACAAGTTATACGATGAATGCGGGCCATAATTACTAAAAATCAATGAAAAGATTGTTACTGCTAGTGTATTCAGCCAGGAGAGTTATGCAATGTGCATTGTATGTGAGATGGTTGTGGTACGAATGCAGTAAGACAAAGTTGTGCTTAACACTCAAAGTTTATTGTTAATTGTGATTTGTGCTTGCCCACATCAAGTTTTTGTCCTTGTGCTTCGTTAGAAAAAAAAATTGATCTGTCCTTCCATAGGAAAGAATTGTCTCTTGTGATCTGTGATTGTGCTTCCATAGAAAAAATTGTGATCTGTCTTTCTATAGAAAAAAATTGTCTCTTGTGATTTATGATTGTGCTTCCATAGAAAAAATTGTGATTTGTCCTTCCATAGAAAAAAAATTGTCTCTTGTGATCTATGATTATGCTTCCAAAGAAAAAATTATGATATGTCCTTCCATAGAAAAAATTGTCTCTTGTGATCTGTGCTAGAACATGTTGGAATCTGTTTTTTGTGATTTGGGTCAACACACACCTCTCATTTGTCCTTGTCCTTTCATAGAATAAATGTCTCTTGTGATCTGTGCTAGAACATGTTGGAATTTGTTATTTGTGTGTCAACACACACCTCTCATTTGTCCTTGTCCTGTGGTTTGTAGATTGACAAATTTGCTGAGCGTGATTTGTAAACACTTGGTGTAGCTTACCAGGTTTGTGATCCTTGACATGCACTATTGCTACACTCTTATTACTACAAGGTGTGTTGTACTTGACTGACAAAATTCGTGTATAGGAAGTGCCAGATGGTAGGAAAGATAGTCTTGGTGGACCATGGCAATTCATTGGGCTCTTGCCGCTCTTTGACCCCCTTGCCATGATAGTTGTGTGCTCATGTATGCATTCATTCATATATGAAGTCATCTAGGCCCTTATCTTTGTGGCACGGTCTCGCAGCTGGTCATTTGTGGAGTGTCCGGTATTCTTGCTGGTCTTTGCTTTCTTGGTGGCACAGCTAGTGAGTTTGTCTGAATCTAGTTTCATGCCTCACTGCCATATTTTGTATTATTCCATTGGAAATTTTCATAAAATGACTTTGATTGGACTACTTGCTTGAGGAGTTCTCAAGCTCAAGTTATTCTTGCCTGATGAACCAAGGGCTCCATCAAAGGTATTTTGTTCTTACTATGCTCTTGACTAGGATTTCAAGGGTAATAAGTACTAAATAGGTCTGGTGCTGTATTTGTCAAGTTAAATGTAGGCTGAGTTGTAGAGTGCATGGTTACTTATGTATTGTTGCTGAAATCAGTGGTATACTACAATATATTGTTGTTCAAATAGTTGTCGTTGTGTCCCAGTTTGTTTAAAGGGTTGTGTGTCAGTGTGATCTCCAATAGCTGGATGTGCTTGTGGCAGCTCACACATGTTAATATAGAGACAAGATCAGATTTCCTAGATAACTACACATATTGTCAGGCTTTTCTATTTGCACACAAATACAGTACAGTTGCATTATCAATTAAATAGTAATAGTAATAGTTGCAGGTGTGTCCCTTGTTTCTTTCTTGTGATGAAATGGTAGACAGGAACTTTGATTGTGGCAGCGGGGTCAGGATTGAGGAATTTATGGTTCTCTAGATAACTGGAGCCCCTGAGATTGTATTTGTATGCGTGACAGAGAGTGACAAGATGCTTTGTCAATGATGCCTAGTCTAGTGTGTAAAAAATTTCATGGGCTACGGTTTGTGTCAGTGGTGTCTGCTGCCTGATTGTAGGAAGAATAGGTGGATATTAGAAGCAGAAGCCTGATCGTAATACACTGTTGCTTGCATGATGAACGTAATATTGAAGTCTACTTAGCCTATTTTAGTGTTTCTATTTCTTTGGTGGTGCTGATTTAATCATTTGCTGAAACCTAAATCCTTCACAGGGCTGAACCTTATTATCGTTCTTGTACTATATGTAACTGTATATGATGTATATTTTACAGGTACGTGAGATCAAGCCATTTATTTTACACTTGTGTGAGGAGCGGTTGAAGGAGGTGCAAGGGAGGGTCTAAGTGATGTCTGTCTCAGTGCACGCAGAAAGTGGCCCATCTCTGTGAAGCAACATGACAGTGTCGAAGTGCCACAAGCAACTACTGCAAAGGACAACCTGATGCTGTTGCTTAGGTAAGTGAGACAATGCAGAAACAAAGCATTTCTATTGAAAGCTAGGGCAATGCACAAGGCAAGCAACAGAGAAGGTGCAAGGAGTCTGATGTGCTCATGGATGACATGCTACATATAGCATTGCAAGAGTGGGTGGTACAAGCACAATATTTATAAGGTGAGTTATTACAATACATCAGAGTATTAATATAGAAATGGCTTAAGTACTGAATAACTACACACATTGTCAGGCCTGTCTGTTTGCACATAAGTAAAATACAATTGCATTATGAAATAGTAATTGTTGCACTAATACAAATGCGCAATTTTCTTCTGTATTTTCTGATTTTTTCAGCAAATGGTTCATATGCCTTCATCGTTATGCGATTCATAATGTCTTCTAACTAAACTTGAGTTTTTTTTCAACAAATTATAATGAAATACTAATCCTACTAGAGGGAATTTGCAGTACCAGGCTACAAATTGGTTTGTACTAAATAACAGAAACAAGGCTATAGAAGAGGACAGAAGCAAGGAGCTGAAGGCCAGACATGAGCACGATCTGCAGATAAGTACCCTTTTCTTCCACGGATCATCTAATTAGTCCATTTTCATCTTTTTTTTGTTCGTCACTCTTTGTTTTTATGTGCTTTTCTGGATCTCCCATTCATCTAGATCTATTTCTTTCTTGGAGCAGGGTGGAGGGGTAGGAGAGCACGATCTGCAAGGTGCATGGTAGATTTGTTGCTTCTTTTCTTTTTTATTTGACCCAGTGTGTAAACCCTAGTTTGTAAAGCCCAGATTCATTGATTTAACAGGTCAAATGCTTAACGGGTTTAGTTTCGTGAGCCCGATAAGGGTTAGTGCTGTCTACCGGGTATTTTTCGGACCCGTTTTGAGTGTCTGGTACACAGAAACAATAGGAGACGGAACTGACCCTTGGATGCACATCCAAGGGCCTGTAGCGTCGACTGAAAAGTTTCTATATTTCAGGCGACTGAGATATAGCAACTCCCAAATTTTTAACCAAAACCGTATTTTTCCCACGCACCAATCCAACCAGCAGCAGCACCGGCCGCTGTCGGTCCGCTCTTCTGGCCGTGGGAAAAGGTCCAACAACTCCCCCTCTCTCTTTCAGTACTGTAGTACAGTTCACGCAGGCGCAGTAATCCTGATTGCATATGGTACTCGCGTAGATACACGCCATTACTACCGTGCTGGAGCCCGGTGGGTGTTACTGGTACTGTAGCGCTGACGGCTGAGAATTCAATACGCGTTACTACTACTGGTACTAGTGCAGTGCAACGTCTAGGACCTGCATTCTTTGCAGTTTTTATATGCGGTGCGCGATTCAAAGCTTTTACGGGTCCGTTCGCGTGTGCTTGAACCCAACTTATCCGGTTTTTTTTTCGTCCGTTGTTTTTCTCTTATAATTTTTTTAAAATTTATTCAAATTCCTTCAGAATTCGTTTAAACGAACGGGGTCCTTTACTCCTAGGACTGTGCATCGCTCAACGCGCGTGTGAGTGTGAGTGTGAGTGTGACATGGCGTGAGGTGAGGTGAATGCGCAGTGCCATTACAAACCAGGCAAACGAATGAGGACACCCACACAAACTTGATGTTCTGTCTGAATGTGCGCGGCTTTACTGAACCTTGATTTTCTGCCTCCCTAAGCACAAACCTCAGCGAGGATCCGACGACCACAGGGGCGCCACTACCCATGGAGCTTGATTAGATTAGCAATAGTACCTTTTAGCGTCTAGCCATGGATCGACCGGCGGATGTACTATTTTAATTCTAACCTGCAGTAGATTATGGCTAGCATTACTGCTGCGTGTGTTGTCTTACACTCTTTTACTGATGCTGGCGTTCTGGGCACAGAAACCTAAATGTTCCACGTTGGGTGATTGCGGTTGGAAAGAACCTAATCTAGATGAGATGGCGAAACTTCACCATTGTTACAAACTTAACATGTCACGGCCTGTTTGCTCTTTTCAACAGTTATTAGATCATGAGAAAGCCATCCACTACACACCACCAGTTATTGGAAGTCTTTTTTTTTGAAATGAGATTACCTCTGCTATTTGAAATGAGTATAAGAGTTTGGAAGTCAGTTGTTTTAGACAAGGCCTTCCTATTTTACATTATCCGAAACCAATTCTTCTATAAGGGCATCCCAATGGTTTCCAAATAGCTAGTCTAAGAAGAATCTTATTGGCTATCAGGGAGAGAGATCAATTAGCTAGCGACTCCCAAATAGCTAGTCTAGCACGATCTCCTAGAAACAACTCTCTCATAGCTCAAATAACTCTCCACTATAGTGTTCTTTTTTATTATTTCTATAGCTAGCTATTTGAAAGTTGTCATTGAGGACACCCTAATGAGTTTAGCAATGCAAAGCACAGAAAAATAGATAGTAGAAACATCCACCCTCCCTCCCCACCATTACTGAAAATCTGCTCTCCACTACGCAAACAGCATATTCGCTTGCTCGTATCTGGCTTATAAGTCATGGCTTATCAGCCAACGAACAGTATTTTTCTCTCACACCAATGGAGCGCGACGTGGCCACTGATGTCAGAGTAGAAGTAGCATCGTAGTGGAGCGCGGTCCAGTAGCGACACCGATGGAGCTTCCCGTCGCTCACAACACTTTCCTCTTGATCGGACTAGAGTTAGACTCGATGGGGAACTGGCGGCAGCAGTGAACCTCATATCTTGTGCTCTAGCCCCCACCGTCCTTTTATGGCGCTGCGCGACGGGGGCCCATCAGCCAGGAGAACCGGTTAAGCGGCCCCGATCAGGGCGCGGATCAAGGGCCCAATTGGCCATTGGGCCAACTGGTGGAGATCATCCTAACATTCTCCCCCTTGATCTCACCTTATGACTTAAACTCAACTTACTTTATCTTTTTCTCATTCCATCACAGATCAGTGCATAGAGCGTGTCTCATCGTCACGGTCAGTTGCCACTAGATTAAACAGCCACAATGCACCTCTCTGTTTTGAAACAGATTCTCAACTAGGCCCTTAGTATCTAGAAATCATAGGCTTTCCTATAAACCCATGTCGACTGTGTGTTCTCTGAACGCACTGGGTGGTTAGCCTTTGGTAAGCAGATCCGCAAGTACTTGCTTGGTACTCATATGCTCAATGCTTTCAAAATAATTCTGGATTTTCTCCTTTACAACATATAACTCAATGTCAATGTGTTTGGCAGCACACTTGATCTATTGTCTTAGGAGTTAACTACTTTAAATGGTTATTGCTGTTGACTACCATTGTTAAATCCGGGTACTAATTCCCTTAACTTCCTTTTGCCTGTTTCTTAAGCCTCATGTCAAGCTATAGTATGGTATGCATTACTAATGACACCACAATTGTTTCTTTGGAGCTTTTCCACAATAATACTCCAACTGCGAGTGTTAGCAACTACTATGGATTTCACTACACATCTTGCCAAGACTTAACATTTGCACCCTCAACTATTTAAGAGTACTTGTTCTTTCTTACTCGGCATGAGGCCTATGATACTTTACAAAATTGTAAGACATTCTCAACTTCATTCTAGTGATCTATATCTGGACTAGACTTCTGCCAAAATATCCCGGATACGTAAACTACGTCAGGGTAAGTTCTTACTTGTACAATCATTAAGCTTCCAACAACTGAAGCATATGGAAGCATGTTCATTTGATCGATCTCATATCGGTTCCTGAAACACTAAAAGTTCCCAAATCTATTACCCTTGACTATCCGAGTAAAAGTTCCATATGATGTAACTCTAAATCGTAATGTGTCAATAACACCATTATGATTCTAAAAGAATCCTTGCATGAGACTAGGGAGAAAACTCTCATTGTAATATATTCATTCCCTTTGCGTAAAGCATTTTGCTATAAGTCATGCTTTATATTTTTCTACATTCCATTTGAATTCACATTTTGTCTTGTAGACCCATTTATAGAATTACAGTGTACTATTTTAGCTCCATTAGGAATTTCTTCTAAGTCCCAAACATCGTTGGTATTCATCGAATTCATTTCAACTTCCATAGTTTCGAGCCATTTAGATGAGTAAACGCTTCTCATGGCTTCTTCAAATGAGATGGGATCATCGTCCATTTGAATTTCTTCACTAACATAGACTTCATGGTCATCAGAAAAACTGGTTTACTAATTCTTTGAGACCTTCTAGGGCCTCAGCTACTGACACTTTTGTATGGGGCTATTGTTGCTTTTTATTGCCAAGAGGCAATTGATTCTACAGGCTCCTATATTACAAGATCCTTGTTTACATTATTCATCTTCTTCGAAGAGCTAACAACAGGTGTTGTATTAGTCATACAACATCAACAGGTATTGAGAAACTTGTTGCTCCTGAGTCACTGGAGTGGGCACATAGTCCCTCTTCTCTTCAAGTCTTAGGTCTCTACATACCTCTACATACCATGCTCCCCCAAATCTTCCCATCTTTTCTAAACATAGTGTATCTTCAAATATCTTATTTTGGATTTAATATGTTAAAACCTCATATGGCGCTTTAAGCACCACCTTAACATCTTTGAGGCTAACTACGCTATCTTCCTGTCGAAACTTTAAAAGGTCCAGGAATTTAGTTATTTCTCTGCTTAGGGGTATCATTGTTGTGACCGTTATACTCCTCCAACGGTCACATTCATATTAATTAATCTTTATCTCACTCTTAATGAAGAGTATTGTCGGGGACCAATATTAGGGTACCCGAAGAGGAGGAGCTAATGACCATCAACATCGAGTCATCCGAGTAGTCAAGGGTGCGACTACAGCTCCAACCGACTCCCAGGTATGTGGGCTCCGCCTCGCTCGACCTCGAGGCCACGGGCTCTGCCTCGCCCGACCTCTGGGGGCGGGCTCCGCCTTTCCCAACCTCTAGGGGAGGGCTCCGCCTAGCCCGACGAGGTCCCATACCACCGCCAACCACTCCAAGTCTAGGCATATGGGCCTAGATCAAAACTCTGACACCAAGGAAGAGACTAACATGCCCCGATGTAACCCGTGGCCATGACGGGGCATACCTGAGGGTTCACATCAAGAACAGTGTTGGGCGCGCCGGTGCTGTTCTGCCTAACCATCGTACGAATGCTGACAGGCATGTTAGTTCATCACGGCATCCGCCAGGATGGAATGGAACGCCATGATCGGCAGACGACGTCTGCGTGTGGCGCTAGTGACGAATAGGGCCACGACGTGGAGCTACCCTAGTTGACATCTACAGGGTTAGTGGGACCCGCATGAAGGAGAAGAACGACCCGACAATCCTAAAGGACTTCTTCTCCCTCTCATTCTTCTCTTTTCCTCCACTGTAATCCATGCTTTCCCTTGGCCTATAAAAGGGGAAGCAGGGTGTCCCATGGAGGGATCGACCCATCGAGAACCGATCGAATCACCCCAAACCAATCAGAACACGAGATAAACACACAAGAACACGACACGAACACATGGCTGAGCAGCGATCGAGCTCTCAGCACCCATTCACTATTTCCACTAGAGACTTGGGATCCTTTCTCTCTCTCACCCGTTTGTACCCCTACCACAAACTTGTAGTGCTAGTAACACGAGCAGCAGCAAAGAATTGGGCGTAGAGACTTTCTGCCCGAACTAGTATAAACCTCGTGTTCTCTAAGCACACCATCTAAGTCAGACGAGTAATAATACAAATTTACTCATCAGTGGTAACTCGAAAAACCGACAGTTGGCACGCTAGGTAGGGGCCTTTTGTACGTCTCGACGTCCACTTTAGGTCTCGGATGGCTAGTCACAGCGTCAGCTAGGCCCTGGGCACGCATGTGCACTTCAGGGACCTGGACTTTATCGTCACAATGGAGGGAGAGTTCACGTAGGCTCCCACCGGCCTCGACGCGATCACCGAGGAGCTTGAGGAGCTGCAGCTACATGCACTGAAGGCCCGTGTCCCCGGGAGCGACCAGCTCCTCGGCTTCGACTACGAGAGGTTAGAGTGCCAGCTCGGTGCCTTCTTGGGACCCCGACCGTCCTAGGAGGACCTACGCCACCTCACCTTCTCATTCACCAATGTCACGGCGTAGCTTGCCGGAGGGGAGCCGCTCTCTCCGGAATACCTCATCTAGAGCGCCCCGACATCGCTCCCGCCCGATCTTCGCAACGCCGTAGAGACCGTTGGCCACCTTGTGGCGCAACACACTCCTCCATCCCCTGTGAACGACGAGTTTGTGGGGATGACCAAATATGTCATGGAATCTTTCCACGACCTCCTCGCAGGAGAATCAGAGTTGCCCTCCAGCTTTGACTCCAATAGGGGGAGTCATCATCCCTCTCATGAATGTTTCATGGCAGGTACCCCCGAGGGACACATCAAAAGCATCCATGAGGGAGAGGCTACCTCGACGAATGACTTCGACGACGAGGTCGAGAGGGATGCAGGGGCCCCACCTCACCTACGGGTAGAGTAGCTAAAGGCTCGGCACCAAGAGCTCAAGGAAGCATGACTCCAGCTCAAGCAGGAATGCGTGGAGCTCGAGTGAGAGATCGAGCGTCACGGAGACGGTGGGCGTGTGCATGCCATGGCCCATGACATAAACCGGAGGATCATCGAGGATGATGAAGCTCTCCCACACTTCACCCGGGTGAGCCAGAACATCATTGCTATGGCGGCCTTGCTCTGGAGCCTTCCGAGGCCCACGACGCCTGAGGATCATCGGGCCCATCGTGAGATTCGCACGCTACTAGAGCGTGCGGCGGCGCAGCAGGCCAAGAGCTCATTGTCCCGACGACACGAGATCAACGCCAGCCAGCGCATGCCCTCATAATGACCCAACAAGGGCGTGTTAGTCCACCAGGCACCGTAAGGTGATAGGCCGCGCACCATGGTCCCGATGCATGAGCGTCTCGGCCATCACCGTGATGCGCACGACACCCTCAATACCCGCAGGCATGCCCGCCTTGATGCGAGGGAGGGGGCTAGCCATGGCTACCACCCATGTCATGGAGGATGCTACGACAGCGGCAAGGACCAAAGCCCAAGCCTGACTTATTGGGACCTCAGGCCTTTGGCCGACACATCCTCAATGTCGTCTTCCCACCACGGTATCGACCACCGATCAACATCCCGAAATACTCCAGGGAAACAAACCCTAGACTGTGGCTCGAGGATTATCGGATTGTTTGCCAAGCCGGTGGAGCAGATAATGACGATTTCATTATCTGCAACCTTCCATTGTTCCTGGCCGATTCGGCGTGAACGTGGTTGGAATAACTTCCATCCAACAGAATCCAAAGTTAGGCGGACCTGAAAGAGATCTTCGTGTGAAACTTCTAGGGCACATACATGCTTCCTAGGAACCCTTAGGATCTCAAAAACTGCCGACAGAAGACCAGAGAAACCCTTCGTGGGTACATCCGACGCTTCTCCCGGCAGTGCAATGAGTTGCCCAACATTGTCGATGCCGACGTCATAGGAGCTTTCCTATCTAGGACCACTTGCAAGTCCCTGATCCATAATCTAGGACGTAAGGGCCCGTGAGCCACCAAGGAGCTCCTCGACATCGCCACTAGCCACACCTCAGGCGAGGAGGCGGTCGAAGCAATCTTCGACCGCCTTAAGGGAAAGGCAAAGTGGGACGAGGACGCCGGCGAAGGCACCTCCAACCATCCCAGCAATAAGAACAAGCAGCAGCATGAGGGCTCACTCATGGCCACCGCCGACCGCAAGGGAGGTTAGAAGCCCACCGAGGGAAGAATCACCAAGTGGGCACTCGAGTTGATGGGTCAAGGCATTTCATATACCCCCTAGATGGCCATCAAGTCCCAAGTGCTGGCTGATTTCATTGCAGAGTGGATTGAGGTCCAAATGCCGCCAACAGTCATCAACCAGAAGTACTGGACGATGTACTTTGATGGATCATTGATGAAGAAAGGCATCAGCACAGGGCTGGTATTCGTTTCACCCCTCGGGGTATGGAAGAGGTACATGGCTCGCATCCATTTCCCCTCCTCCAACAATGTGGCTGAATATGAGGCACTCATTAATGACCTACGCATCACCATTGAGTTGGGTTTCCTATGGCTTGACGTCTGGGGCGACTCCTAGCTGGTCATCGACTAAGTCATGAAAGAATCAAGCTGCCACAACACCAAGATAGCTATGTATTGTCGAGAAGTCCGCCAGTTGGAGGACAAGTTCAATGGTCCTGAGCTCAATCACATCCCGAGGCGGCCGATGTGCTGGCAAAAGCAACGTCCGGTCGAGAGCCGATGCCAATAGGCGTCTTTGCTAGCGATTAGTACAAACCCTCGGTCCGCTATGAGGAGCCAGAACAAGCTGGTGATGGGCCTCCTGCCCTGGGCTTGGGGGCTAACCAGCCATCGGCTCCATCCGACCCTGAAGTCATGGAGCTTGACAAGGATCCAGCGACAGAGCCTGACCCTCTGGCTGACTGGAGGGCGCCTTACCTCAACTACCTCCTTCGCGAGGCGCTACCAACGGACAAAACGGAGGCTCGATGGCTTGCACGTCGCAACAAGTCCTTTGCCGTTATTGATGGTGAGCTCTATAGGCGAAGGCACATTGGGGTCCTACAGCGCTGCATCCCCATCGAACAATGGAAGCGGTTGCTGAGCGATATCCACGGTGGGGTCTACGGTCACCATGCTATGCCTAGAACCCTGGTTGGAAACATGTTCTGACAAGGCTTCTACTAGCCGACCATGGTAGCCGACGCTGAACATATTGTGCGCACCTACGAAGGGTGTCAATACTACGCTCAGCAGACCCACCTACTAGCCCAAGCACTCCAGACGATCCCCATCACTTGGCCATTCATGGTCTAGGGGCTCGATTATGGTAGAACCGTCCAAAATAATGCACTTACGGAGGCACTTGTCTTCCACTACACACTAAGCACCCCGAGAGTGAGCTACCTCGGGTGGATTCTGTCGAGCACACCCCAAGAGAGAGCTCGAATAATCCACATTTTTCCCCAAGCATCCAATAATGAAAACAAGTTACAATACTTAGTCCATTTCATACATCCAGAGTTCTTAAAATATAGATTATTACAGTACCAAATTCAGAGTGTGGAATTTTAACAGCGGAATGAGATGAAACATCTATCGATAATACACATGGATCTATCTATGCCCACCAGAAGAATCCTTCACACAATGGCTACTCCTCAAGCAGAACCTACAACAGGGGTAAATAAACCCTTAGTATACAATGTACTCGCAAGACTTATCCGACTAGTGGGAATAATTTCCTGACTCCAAGGAATATGATAAGCTTTATGGTTTGCTGGGTTTCCTTTTTGCAGAAAGCAAAACTAATAGTGCATCCTTATATATGTTTATTTTTAGCAGTCATGATTATTACTTTATCTAGCCAGTCTATGTAAGCACCTATTCTACTTTCAAGCAGGAGTTGAGCAAACAGTTCCATTTCACCACCTTTCATCTTTCAGTTCTTACTATGATGCTAGAGTGTAGACAAGTCATACCGACACGGCGGCGATTCGCGAATCAATGACCCCAGCTGGGTACCCTAAAACACATGCCCTACTTATACCCTAGGCACAAGCAGGACCAACCCGCCACTCTCCTATCATGGGGTACAGGCCCCTATCCAAACTTGGACCATAAGCCCCCGCTCTTGAATCCTAGACTCAATGCGGTGCTTAGACCTCCAGCATCCTCACCTCCAATCAGTTAGTCCGAAAAGAGCCCAAACCCACGATAAGAGAGCAACAAGTCTTCCATGCGCCCATACCCAAGTATGTGCTCGGGATAATAAATCTGTGACTTGCCTGGAGTCCATTGCAATGGCTGGTCCTTAACCGACATAGATAGGGAAAAAGTGTAACCAAGCTATGCCCCATTGGCCATAGGACATAACCTCTTACACCCACCAATACCCAAACCATATCCCTGCCTGGTCTCCATTTTTCCTTTCCACCATTTTATTAGGAGTGATCTTAGTAATCACCTATTGCGAGTAACGGCAGATTACCCACGCTACCAAAATCCTGAGCATAGCAGCTACTCGACCTATGTTAGTAGGACTCATAGGTAGGTATATCTATGCATGTAGTTTCCATAAAATTTCTATAACATAAATGCACATCATACATATATTCAGTGATCATTCAAAATAAGGGTTATGCACCAGGGCTTGCCTTGGGCAGGCGGGGTGTCAACAAAGTCAGCAACTGATGCCTCCGAGGCTCCCTCCTGAACAAGAATGTCCTCCTCATACTCTTCAATGATCTCCTCGTACTCTTGTTCGCCCGTAGGCATGAACTCTACCAACTCGTTATCTACATGCATGAAATGATGATGCAACACTTAGTAATACGGCAACAACAACTCTTAAAATAAAATACATCTGTTAAGCTACTAAACTAGCTCTACCGACTAAGACGCTACGTTACCTATCATTCCCACTAAACAGGTATGAAACATTTCATGTATTAACTTTAACAACTAAAGGAATCCCTATTCTTAATATCAATTTACTCTATATATGATAAATCAAGGAGTGCTAGCTACTCTATTTATCAACCTACTCTAGGGCTACAAAAATTACAGTGAGCACATAATAATCTAATGAACCTACTATAAAAATTTCATGGCTAAAGCTATCACCAATTTGCCACAAAAATTCCTACAATATTAAGCTAAATAATACTAATATTTCCTTAATGAATTAATGAATCAATGAATCTAACATTATCATAGCTAACTACAAACTAACTACACCAATAGATAGATAACATTTTTATGAACCTAACAAATTTTGTTTCGCTATTTTTGGATACCTACAACATTTACTATCATTTTCCAAAGATCAGCTCATAATTTAAATTAGAAAATCATCTACTAATCCCCTACAAAAAGAAAACTGAATTCAACCCGCGGCCCACTAACTCGCGGTGCGGCCCATGCCCGCGCAGCGTGCGCATGACCCATCGGCATGGCCCACGCGGGCGTGGCCCAACCGAGCGACAGCGGCCCATGACGGGAAGGCCCGCGTGCTATGGCTATTTTGCGAAAACGTCCTTGACCTACCGGTGAATCACCCTGAGACCCACAACACTATTCCTATAGTCAGCTATTTTACATATAAGCCCTCAAAACACACTGTCTTTACCACGGCCGGTTCCTCGGGCACCCGCGCGCGCACCAGCGCGACGGCGTAGGCATAGGGCGGTCACGTCGGCCAACCTAGCCCCTCCCCGCCCTCGATAGCGAGCCGATGCTCACCTTGATGCGAACGCAAGGCGATGGGCAGTGAAGCGGTGAACAGAGACACAGTCCTGAGCTCCCTCCATGGTGGCGGGCCTCCTGCAGTGGTGGCGGCCATGTTCCCGTGAGCTCAGGCACAACCGAGACTAAAGGTCTAGAGGATGGGCATCAGCAACTCACCTAGAACCTACCAGACATGATGGCTTGACCTGGGATAGGCTGAGTGAGTCTAGCCATGTGCGCACAGCAAACACGGTGACGGCCACAGTGGCGTGACTGCGTCAATGGCGCTGGGCAGGCAGTGCAATGCAACTAGGGGTGCGCACGGGGAGGACTACGAGGCGAGGCTAGGGGCACAACCAATTGGACTCGGGAGAACCAGACGGGTACTGCCCACGGCAACGGCGTATAAGCCTTTTATGGCGTGATGGTGGGCGTCGGCTCCAAATTGGAGTTTGTCAAGGTACGATGTGGCACGGTGCAGGGCCGGTAGGCTAGCTGGCTCAAAGACGGAGCCAGATGGGCGTTGAATTGAAAGGACACGACCTCACTGTGCCGGATTGAAGGCGCGGCCAGGGTGGCCCGACAACAGGGGAAAGAGGGGAAAAGAAGGGAATGGAGTCTGGCTGCTGTCCCGAGCCTTGGCGGGACGTGATGACCGCACCCAAGCAGTCATTGTGAGCCAGTGCAGCCAGGAGAGGGGGCACACCCGCACGGTTGTGGCGCCATTAATGGCGAATGACAAGCGGTGGCCTCCGCAGGGCCACGTGCACTAAATTGCGACGGCAGCGACGCAGAGGCGCAGGCGGATGCCATGGTGACAACATGGTGCAACAGTGATGGGACGGCGGTGGCTCAGTAGCACAGGCGGATGTGACGCAACACTACGGCGCGGTGATGACCCAGCGAGGCAGGCGGCAGCGGGCTAGCCAGGGCATCGGGTCTGTCGAGTGCGGTGGTGCACGGCGCGGGAGTGTACATGCTCTAGTAGTGCAACATGGCCTGGCACGACAGTGGCGATGCAGAGGTGGAGTAGAGCCGGCATGGAGCGACATGGGCAGCCACCAAAGCATCAGAAGCGATGTCAGCGGCAGCGCGCAACGCAGCAGTGGGGAGGAGCAGCTACGCGCCTGGGTAGCCAACCACCAGGACCAGCTGGACATGGCCAGACACATGCATGCTCGTGGCTGGTGTGCCATTGATGGCATAGGAGCATGGTGACCGCATCCATACGCGGAACTCGGCTCAAAACGTGCCATGCACGCTTTTTAAAGCGTCCCAAAAACCCAATTCGACGATTCAATTGCTAAACCACCTATTTCATACTCGAGAGGGCATGTTAAGCTACTAAAACAAGCCCTAATACCCCATCACACCTTAACCCGATTATTCTACAAAAATTGTCAAACTTAGCCTTGTCAAACCACTTTTCAAACTTACGAAACCGACTAAGTCCTGATCGGATTCGCGTCAAATTTGATTTCCAAGCTATTCGGTATACAAGCTAGCAAATTCCCTTCGTGACCTCAAGTTTTTCATCGTCACCTACCCGGTTTGTACTTCTAACTTTACTAAAATTCCATATATGCGTTCTATAGCATTTTCGCTTAGTAAAAATTGATTTAGAACCCTAAGTAATATAACTTGACTATGAAATGTAAGTTCCATTTCACGTTTCCAACAATTGCTTAAAGTTACAAAAATTGATTTACATACTATTTTACATACACTATCACATAAACATGATGCTCATGTAGTGTTTTAGCAAAAGATTTATAGTGTAACACCGAGGGTAAAAGATTTCCTCCGATTGTGCCATTATCCGTTGTCCGTGATAATAGAGTTCCGCCGTGGCGCACCCCCGGTGTTACATCACAAACTCTATTATTACGGACAACGACACGCAGTTAACCAGAAAAAAGTTCCTCCAATTCTGTGATGAATACCACATCTGCATCGATTGGGCCGCCGTGGCGCACCCTCGCACGAATAGGCAGGTCGAGTGCACGAACGACATGGTCCTACAAGGCCTCAAGCCTAGGATCTTCAACCAATTGAACAAGTTTGGCGGACGATGGGTCACGGAACTTCTCATGGTGCTCTAGAGCCTGAGGATGACCCCAGCCGAGCCACCGGCAACACGCCATTCTTCATGGTCTATGGTTCCGAGGCTGTCCTCCCTCTCGACCTCGACTATGGAGCGCCAAGGGTCAGGACATAAGACGAATAGGGAGCTGAGGCATCCCTCGAGGATGCCATGGACCAGCTAGATGAAGCACGCGACATTGCCCTCCTCTGCTCAGCTAGGTACCAGCAAGCGTTACGCTGGTACCACAGCCGTCGAGTGTGGGGTCAGGCCTTCAACGTCGAGGACCTGGTGCTTCGCCTCATCCAGAGCAACAAGAACCGCGATAAGCTCTCTCCACCATGGGAGGAACCATATGTTGTCGCGGAGGTGCTCCGACCAGGCACCAACAAGCTCAAGACCATCGACGGTGAAGTCTTCGTTAATGCCTCGAACATCAAGCAGCTACGTTGCTTTTACCCTTAATATACGCACACTTTCTCTTATCAGTTTCGCTATCGACTCCTCGATCTTTAGTGACACCTGACCCCTGCAACGGCAAGGGGTTAGGCCTCACTTGGCGGCTAATAAGAGCATATGTATCCGGTAGACATTCTCTGCCTGACCCTTTCTCACGTTGAGACCTGGAAATAAGGGTTGTGGAAACGAACGCTGAGTAAAACTGGTCGAACTGCAAGAAACCTATGCCCCAGCGGCTACGGTGTTTTTTGCTCACCAGCATGATCAGAGTAGGAAAATACTCAATCTCCCTGTGTCGATCTAAATCGCATATCAAATGGTCCCATATGAATGGTCTGTTAATCTCTCGGCCGAACTTTACTTAGTGTGTTCCTAGGATTGCATCTAATTTGAGAGGAATCAATGAGCAATGTTTTGCTACATACACATCAAAGAAAAGTCAACAGAAGCCATGAAATATTTGAGCAATAAAAGGAAACCAGCATATTACATGCCTAGAACAAGCCTTAAAATATTACTTGGATGACTTAGGAACATCTATAAAAAACATATAAGAATGTTCCTAAATAAGGAACTCACCATTTGTCAAAAGGTGAGAAAATACAAGCTCATTCCAAGCATCGGGGACTCCTGGAAGGCACCAGTGGCTGCAATCAAGTATGGTATTAGGATGACTCGAAAGGCCAATATAAGCATCACTTCTAAAGGCCCCCATGAAAGTAACATTTAGTATGGTCACAGGGACACTCATATTTGCCACAAAGGTGGGAAAATACAAGCTCATTCCAAGCATCTGGAACTCCTCGAAGGCAGAAGTGGCTGCAATCAAGTACGGTATTAGGATGACTCGAAAGGCCAATATGAGCATCACTTGTAAATGCCCCCATGAAAGTCACATTTAGTATGGTCACAGGGACACTCATATTTGCCACAACCGCAGCAAGTATATACCAAAATTCTCTCCTGTCATTTCCATTGGCCACAGTTGTAGGTTGATCTGTTACTTCATACACCTTTTGATTCAAGCCACTGTAAATGTGAAAAAAACACACTAAGTATGTACTTTCTCAAAATGACCTGCGCACAGTGCTTAATTGTTTTTTGAGTAGCCACATAGTCATAACGTAATTTTGAGGATGCAGTTCTCTATATCTTCATTTTGAATTGTACCTACTCCTAAAATTCAATAGGGAAGGAAGCAAAACCTCATTTGTATGGTACAAAAACACACCTCCAATGAGACGGTTCATATGTGCGGAAGAATACTCGTGTTCGCCTTAGATCGATTCTCTCTTTCACCCATGAAGCCCAAGTTTCCAATGCCATTTTGAGGGCAACAGTAAGGGATGTTTCCAGTTTAAGCACACCTCCAGCCTCAAAATAGCAACCCCTGTTGCAAAGATCAATCTTGGAAATCAAACATATATGAAGTTGACATCAATGCAAATCAAGAAATTACGATGGGTTTACACCTTATAATACCAATTCCATTGACAGGTACTCAGTAGGTACTGTACCCAAGCTAAGCATTGAAAATACTTAAAAATGACAAGTTTATTACTCTGTTGCCAAAGACTATACAAGGGGCATAAAACACGCACGCAATGGAAGATGAATTTCAGCAGCAGTAATGTAACAGCGAAAATTGTTGGGCTGCAGAATTAAAGGTCTGATCAAGTTCAAGCAATCTGAAGCATGCACTGGGCCGGTGGTGACCTCAACAAAATGCAAGGCACACGAACCTGGATGAGGAGCGCGTCCGTGGCCGTCCGCTATGGTGCCGCCGCACTTGATCCAGCAAGGACAGGACAGTTGCAGCCATAGGGGCACGCACGGCACAGGGAGAGAGAGAGAGAGAGAGAGAGAGAGAGAGAGAGAGGAGACGGGGGCGGGCTCGGCACTGAGCGCTGACGACCTAGGGTTTACTGTAGCCTGAGCGCACGCAGACCAGAGGAAGGAGGAGGCGCCAAGAAGGCAGCCACGGCGGCGGCCACCAGCGGGGCCCGCGCTGCGGCGTGGCGGAGGACAGCCACCGCCGGCAGCGGTGGTGTTCGGCGCCGTGCGGCAGGATGGCGGCCGCACCCGCGCCGCCTCGCTCTCGCACGCCGCATCGGGAGAGAGAGAGGGAGCGAGCAGAGAGGAGATAGGGAGAGAGAGAGAGGGGAGGGCACGCGGGGGGGAGGGGGAGGAGGAGGGCGGCAGCAGCTGCGCCGGCCCGCTCGCTCCGTCTACCGTCGCCCTGGCCGCATCGATCGAGAGAGAGAGGGAGCGAGCGGAGAGGAGAAGGAGGGCGTCGGGGTTGGGAACCATCGGGAGGGGGAAGGAGCTGGAAGGAGAAGCGGGAGCGGCGGTATATATCTGTTTCACCGGATTCAAACGCGAAGCCGGAGAAGTACAGGAGAAGCCTGGGAATCTCACGAGAAGTTTAAGAAGCCACTCCCGGCGAAATCGGCTTCAAGAGATCTGGACCATCGATTCGAAGATCTGACGGACCAAAAAATTTGAATCGACGTGGACATGCTGGCCTCGCGAGCTGGCCACAACGAATTTACACTTTAAATGAATGAAAACAATACAAATTGTCAGGCCCAAAATAGCCGTGCACTAAAATCAGAGTATTGAAGCATAGCTACCTTCCATTATACAGAAACCGACAATAACACCTCTGCTCCTTTTCCTTTAATATACTCAGTCAGCATAATTTTTGTCAATAGCATGTGGCCACGCAATTGGGTGACGTTTGGTTCAACCAGTAGCAGACCCACATAACACATTAGGAAAAAATTATGGGTAACTGTTAAAAAAGTCTGTTACCCAAGAACCATTTGGTTACCAAAAAGAAATTATTACCACTCGAATTGAGGGCGGGTTGCTAAGGACAGGCACTGCTAAGTGCTAATAGACATCAGATCGAACAAAAAAAGGTTCAGAGAAATGGAACATCCCAGCCCTCAACACTAAGCATGGAATTTAATGGGAGCAACATACATGTTATAGACTTATAGTCATAAATCATAAGCTCCCACATCAGAAAGCACTGTTTCTATGGAGAACCATTGCATATTGTTAACCACTTCGGAGAATTGCTCCAGAACTTTGAATTTCTAGGTTTCTCGAACATGACAAAAGCAATATGATTCAGAGGTACTACCTTTTGTATAATTATAACCGACAGCATTCATCAAACAAATCTAAATTTTATTTTATTTTTCAAAACCCTTACAGAAGTGCATGGTAAATTTAGACTTGGATTTAAGAACTCATGCTACCCAAAAAATCTGCATAGTAGCAGAAATACCAAGGCATCTAAAAATGCCATTTCTGGGTTAGTTAGTTCATCATGGACCGATCCATTGCTAATTCCCAGTACAGGTTAGACCTGATATTGCTATTTTAATTGCTATTGCTATTGCTATTGCTAAAAATGTCCCGGTGGGTGTTCGTAAGACCTGACACAACCTGGTTGGCTTTTATGCATAATTTGTAACTGAACAGACATGATTCAGTTGACGGCACCATACAAGTTTCCCAAAAAGTGCTACAGTAGCCATCACATCGAATCTTGCGATACGTGCATAGAGCATTAAATGTAGACGAAAAAAAAACTAATTGCACAATTTAGTTGGAAATCGCGAGACGAATGTTTTGAGCCTAATTAGTCCATGATTGAACACTAATTGCCAAATAAAAACGAAAGTGCTACAGTAACCAAATTCCCAAATTTCGCGAACTAAACACAGCCATACTGGCAAATGATGAAATCAGGCAGAGGATATTGACCTGATCAAACCAAACTTCCGAGTTGTGTATTTGTATATTGTTTCTTATGGTCAAGTGAAGCTTTCGGAATTGATCTCTTATAGTTTCATACTTCTATAAAGCTCGAATTACCTCTGTTTAGCCAAAAAAAAAAAGGAAACCCTGTATCTTTTATGACCTCACATTTCTGTCTGAAGTCTAAACCACGACATACTACAGTATCTGCATCTGCATAGCTGAAAAGTGTTAGCAGATAATTCAACGGGTTGTCGGTTCCTATTTCTTCACCTGAATCTCCTGATAGTACATTATCGTTCACAAATATAGGTGAAAATTGGTCCCCTTTCTGTTTCCCCCATGGGTTTTGGAACATGGGCATGGGGAAACCAGCTTCTTTGGGGCTATCAAGAAAGCATGGACAACGAACTTCAGGACTGCTTCAATCTGGCTCTAAGGAATGGCATAAACCTTTTTGACACTGCTGACTCGTATGGAACTGGAAGGCTGAATGGACAAAGCGAACGGCTACTCGGTAAATTCATCCTTGAGTTTGAAGGTAAGATTAACAAAATGGTTCCAGGAATCCAAGAAGTAATGTTCTTTCTGTCAGTCACAGTACTGCTTCAATTTTGTTCATTCGTACTATCCCAGGGACGATTAAATCTCCAGATGATGTGATCATTGCAACTAAGTTTGCTGCATATCCTTGGCGACTTACATCGGGGCAGTTTGTCAGCGCCTGCAAGTATTCTTCCGATTTGTTTGTTTCATGTACACCGACCAAATTTCACTCTGTTCAGTACAGACTTTCTTCAAAATATCTGGACTTACAGACTAGCACGAATGCTTTGCGAATTATTAAGCAAAAACTGAGCATAACCTAGTTTGAGCGTTTATGTGACTCATGGAGTGCCTATTTTCAGGTCTTCTTTGGAAAGATTGCAACTTGATCGGCTCGGAATAGGGCAGCTGCATTGGTCTACTGCTAACTATGCACCCTTGCAGGAGCGCGCCCTCTGGGATGGACTAGTTGAAATGTATGAAAAGGTCACTGAACTTTGAAACATCCACATCAGATTATCAAGCCATGACATTGTTGAAATTACTGAGCTTCACTCTATGCAGTCAGTTAGGCACACATTCTGACTGCATGTTGTGCTTCTTAGGGTCTCGTAAGTGCTATCGGCGTCAGAAACTACGGGCCAAAGCAGCTTCTGAAGATCCACAGCTATCTAGCTTCTAAAGGAGTTCCCTTGAGCTCAGCTCAGGTACCTGCAGGAAACTGTTAGCTCTGTATGTTTATATAACTCCCAATTCAGTATTGCATCATCTGAATTCTGAAAGCACTTAGTCATACAGGTTCAGTTCTCACTACTGAGCATGGGTGAGGATCAGATGGAACTGAAAACTGTGTGTGATTCATTGGGCATTCGTCTCATCGCATATAGTCCGCTTGGATTAGGAATGCTCACTGGGAAGTATGATGCTTCTAACCTCCCAAAAGGACCAAGGTGATCAGATTGGGATTGAGAGCTTCTTCTTCTTTTTCTTAACTCTTGTTTCGATAGTTGATGAGACATGAGTGCACGTTTTCAGGGTCTGTTTATCTGTACTCTGCTCTGCAGGTCAGTGCTGTTCCGACAAATTCTTCCTGGACTGGAGTCTTTGCTGTCTTGCCTGAGAAGGATTGCCGAAAAGAAGGGGAAAACCATGTCTCAGGTAAGCGCTTACCGAGTGCAGAACGGCTTGCTGAACGATTCTATGATCGTACCAGCATATCACAACTACAAGACAATAGATCATCAAAGTGTTCCTCATAATCCGAAGATGACGCCATTCTACCAACGCAGGTGGCCATCAACTGGTGCATCTGCAAAGGCACAATTCCTATCCCAGGAGTTAAAACTGTCAGGCATGTCGAGGAGAACCTGGGCGCACTCGGCTGGAGGCTGAGTTCTGCTGAGATCGCAGAGCTTGAGTCCGCGGCGATGGCAGCTCCGAAGAAGATGGTCCAGAATGTCTTCCAGACTGCCTGATCATGTGCAGGAATCTGAGTGTCAATACCAAACACAGGATGATTTTGAACCTGAATCTCAGTACCAAATATGACCAGACAATGGTGTCAGATGAGAGCAGAGGGGCGGTTTCTTTGCTGAGTTCAGATTTCCACTGGCAGCAAACCCTGCTCACTGATCTAAATAGTTTTCCAGTATGCAGATATGAAGAAGCTGCGTCTGCGTGTATGCATGTTTCTGCAACAATCATTCTGAAAGTCTGAAACAGGACAGCCGTGATTCATAGAGATTGAGGAGGAAACCGTTAAAGACGCATCCCATTTATTGAGGTTCACTCCCGAAGTTCCCCAGAGATCAAGCCGCTTGCACTGGCATATCCATCTGAACCAGAGGGATCAGACGGTGGTGTTTAACCTTACTTCAATGGTACTACTACTATATACACGAACACGACACAAGTCCATATCACCATGCATGCACACTCGGAAGTCGGAAGCGCAGGCGTCAGTGCTTGCGGTGGTTGTTGCTGGCGGCGTCGGTGCCGTCGCGGTCGGCGGCGCCCTTGAGGTTGAGGTGGTGCGTCGGCGGCTGCATGAGCACGAGCGCGCGCTCGAACTGCGCCCAGCGCTGCTCCAGCGTGCCGTTGTATCCCACGGACATGCGGACGAGGCCCGGGGAGATGCCCGCGCGCGCGCGGTCCTCGGGCGGCATCTCGCTGCTGGTGCTGCTCCCGGAGCAGGACATGAGCGTCTCGTAGTAGCCCAGGCTGACGGCCATGAGGCCGAACTGGGTGGTGTTCTGGAGGTGGTGCATCAGGCGGTTGGCGCGCTCCTCGGTGCCCATGTCGAGGCACAGCATCCCGCCGGAGCCGTACCCAGGGTTGCCCACGCCGGCCAGGCGCGCGTGGTGCGGGTGGTCGGGGAGGCCCGGGTACAGCACGCGCAGGCCCAGCCGCTGCATCCGCGTGGCGAACGCCAGCGCGCGGCGCGAGTGCTCCTGGATCCGCAGCGGCAGGTGCGGGAGGCGCTCTGACAGCTCGAACGCCACCTTGGCGTTCATCGTGGGGCCCAGCAGCATCAGCGCCCCGTCCTGCAGGTCCATCATCGCGTTCACCAGGCTCGCCGGCCCGCAGATCGCGCCTGCAAAGAGCGTACGTACACCATTTATTTAGCACATCAAGGTCAAGGTCAAGGTCAAGGTCAGATGATCGAATGAATGAACAGACGCTACCATCAGATTCAAATTCAATTCGCTGCGTCGCAGGTTTGCTGTTTCGTTGCGCTTTGCCCTGACGGCTTTGGCCGGACTCGGTCTCGAGCACCTCAGACCCCACGCACGCGGCAAGGCGTGATGGAGGCCTGGCCAGGCCACAAGCAGGCACGGTCAGGTCTTGGCGGGATGCCGTTTGTACGTACGTGGAAGGGCCAGAGTCAGGACAAAAGCCACGCACGCAGTGCGCTACTCCTGCTGTGGGTCGCACACCGATGCATTATTGAACGAGTGGGGTGCAACGCAACGAAGAAAAGTTGCAAGGAAAAGGTGCGCCAGACAAAATGATTAGACACGAGGCGTCTTGCGATCGGCAGAGGATATATGGATCGGCCATGGGGAGGCCCCGCCGCCCCTGGCTTAGCTTGGCCAGACCTGACGTGCAACACATGGAGCGTGCGTGCCAGGCACAGACGGAGGGGTAGCAAGCGGAGCTTAAGCTAAAGATGGGGTGGGTCGCCACGTCACGTTCCAGCGGCAGGAGACTCTAGCTAAGTAGGTGAGCCCAGCTGCGCCTGCGTGACTCAGTGCCTTGTCGCTTGGGGCCTCGACTCCTTTCGTCGTGGTCGCCGTTGCCACATGGGGGGTGAGAGCCATGGTCGAGTGTAACGTTACTGTTGTCATGCTCAAAGACAAGGGAGTGGCTGGAGTTCTCCAAAAAAGAAAGACAAGGAAGTGGCTGTGAGTGAGTGTGTGTCACTGGGCGCTCTCATGCGCGTCAACATTTTGTTTTGGTAGTTCAGTTAAAAGTAGAGGGTGAATACTGCAGCAGAGTTTGTCTAGTAGAGAGTGCACATCAACGTAGTGATCTGAGCCCAGCAAAACCCTGACTTCGGAATTTTCCTAAATGGTTTTAGCCAAATACTATGACTAAATAGGTTTTAGCTAGCTAGTCACTAAATTATTGCTAGAAGGGACTAAAAGGGACTAAACCTCACATTTTAGTCACATCGGAGCTAAACATCCCGACTAAAAGGCTTTTTCTAGTATCTTTTATTCATCCAAACCAAACACTCAGTGACTAAAGTTTAGTCCCTGATTTAGGTGACTAAAATTTAGAGGACGAAACCAAACATGACATAAACAACTTAAAAAGCGCACGTGCTTCCTCTGTTACCAAATTGATCCACGGCTGCTGGAGATATGTTTGCTTCAACTTATCAGCCATGTTATACTATTTTTTCTCACAACAAATCAGCAAACAGTATTTTTCAGCCTGGCTTTTCAGCAAAGCGAAATGATGGACTCATGTGTCATGTCGTAATCACTGATGTACGGTCTGCTGATTTCTGCTATTACCCCGGCACTAAGTTTTATTATGTTATAATCTGCTAGACCGGTAATTTCTTTTGACATTTTTCCCATGTAGAATATCCCCCAGCCCCCGGCCAGAGATTCCATGTGACCAAGGACGGCTACGGCTAGCTTTGGAGGTCCCAGCTTCACTGGAACACACTCACGTAACCGTACAGGACAAATACGACGGTCGACTGGTACGTATCTACTACTCGTAATCTCGTATATGCAACAACGCTTAAGATAGAGTTATTAATAATTTTCTAAGTGCAATTTGCAAGTGCTGTAATAATTAATTAACCATGCATGCATCCCGCTAATGCAGCGCCAGCGCGTCGTAGAACGTCCATTTCGCAGCTAGATAGGAGTAAATTCCAACCACAGACTGTCAGTGAGGCGTTTCTAATTTGTCGTCGCATGCACACGCCGATGACGACGCGGAGAGGATCGGAGGGAGGCTAGGACGTGTCCTTACCGGCGATGATGTCGGCGCCACCGCTGATGAACTTGGAGACGCTGTGGACGACGACGTCTGCGCCGAGGCGCGCGGGCGAGACCACCACGGGGGTGAAGGTGTTGTCCACCACAAGCTTGGCACCGGCCTCGTGCGCCACCCGCGCCAGCATGGGGATGTCGGCCACGGCCAGCGTCGGGTTGGACATGGTCTCCACGTACACCACCCGCGTCTCCCCCGGGACCACCGCGGCGCGCACGGCGGCCTCGTCGTCGGCGTCAACGAAGGTGGCGCGCACCCCGGAGGTGCGCGGCAGGAACCGGGCCAGCAGCGCGTGGGTGCCGCCGTACAGGCACCGCGACGCCACCACGTGGCCGCCGGCGCCCACCAGCTGCATCAGCACGGCGGAGATGGCGGACATCCCGGACGCCGTGCAGTAGGCTGCCTCGGTCCCCTCCAGCGCCGCCATCTGCCGGCCCAGCGCCAGCACCGTCGGGTTGAAGTGCCGGCTGTAGATGTACATGTCGCCGCGGTCGGGGCCCAGCTCGCCCGCGAAGAGGCGGCGCATGGTGTCGGGCTCCATCACCGTGAATGTCGCCGACGCCTCGATGGACATGTTCACGCCGCCGTGCTCGCCGAACTCGTGCCGCACCGAGGCCAGCGCCGCCGCCGGGTCCGCCTCCCGGCGGCGCGCCTTGGGCTTCTCGTCGGCGACGGTTCCGTTGTTGCCGTCGCCGAACCCGTCGTTGCCACCGAACGGACGCTTCAGGGTGACCAGCTCGGAGGCGGCGGCCATAGTCTGGGCCATTGGGATGGGAGCGTACGCGTCGTGCGTGCGTTGCAGAGGAGCAGGAGATCGGGCTCGGGAATGGACTGGGTTCAGAGCGGTGCGGGGAACGGAACACAAGGTGGTGAGCAATTTATAGGCGATGCCAGGATCTTCTGTGGCTGAGGGTACTCTCGGTGCCGTGGACGGCTGTGAGCCGCCGGCCGCGGGCGCGGAGCAACGGACGGTGGATGGAGTGGGGTATGAATCGGGCCCATTCCACGGTCAGGTGAGGAGGCTACAGTATGTAACGTCGGGATGCTATCTTCATGCCAAGTGTACCGTCTTAACGTTGTAATAGGCTGCAATTGATTTAGTTTTGAAAGCTTTAGATTGCAGTGGTAAAATCAGATTCTGATTATTGCAGTGTAGTATCTCCAGCCAAATCTGATTAACGCAGTGTATCTCCAGCCAAATCAGATTCAATTAAAATTAAATAAATTCTAAGATCTAGATTAATAAATACTATTCCTTCCATCCCAAATTATAATACGTTTTGGATTTCCTAAATTCATAGTTTTTTATATGCACTTAGATATACTCCATTCGTCCCAAAAAGAGTGACGTTTTTTACTTTCAGACATCTAGTGATAAAACAATTCATAACAAAATATATGATATTTATATAAAACATTTGAATAAGACGGATGGTCAAACAAGCGTTTCTAGATATATTTCTTTTACTATATATCTAGACATAATGTATATCTAAGTACATACAAAAGTCATGTATCTATAAATGCCAAAATATGAGTGATGCGGCGCGCATGGACTCAGGCTGGATTGGACCAGCATGACATGGTGTCAGGTGAGCTGGTTTAGTAACTTTGAGCTTATTAATGATGACTTTATTGTGGTTGATGGTTGCTCTTGTAATGGTCATAGTTATGTCTGTAGCTACTAGTAATTCTTATGGTTATGACTGCGGTTAGTGGTAACTGATGAACGCCTTCACGACGTCTAGGTTCATCCTCCACCCTTTGACTTCCATCTCTCGTGCCTATAAGAGGGGTGCTCGCCTTTAGTCTCGCGCGTGAACATGCACATATGGCAACGTCTTTCTTCTGTTGTTGCTTTCTAGTTTCCCCGTCCCAGCTCTTGCGTGCACAGGCATTGGTACAGCAGGCATGTGAACCAATGCCCGTCTGCGACACCTGTTTGGGTGTACGGGTGAATCAGTTTTTTAGGAGCGCATCACTGCATGACTACTCACACCTTCCCAACAATCGTCACCATATGTCTTCTCGGTGACTGGCGGTAGATGTCTTCTTCCGACGGCGATCACTTGAATGACTAAATCGTCTACTTCCTGGTGTACGTTCACGGGACTACACTGCAAACACCGTCTTCCATTGACTGAGGTCCACGATATCGAGCCGCTCACTATGTCAACTAGTGACAAACGGCGCATCTAGCACTAGTCCTGCCCTTGTGTATATGTGCGTCTTTGCTCAGTATGATAATCATCACGTTTCCTGCTGCTGCGAGTAGGCTACACAAACACATATATGATGTCACAAATCTTTTGTTAATTTTCTGAATTGAATCATGCCTAAATTTACATAAATATCTTAGCATATCTCAACCAAAGATTCACTGACCGACCAATAATGCCTGGCAGCACCTTGCCATGCTACTAACAGAGAGTCAGATATATAGATATCAGCGTGTTTGTTTTCGTTCAGGACTCCACGACTAATATCTTTGGAGATTTCAGATTTCGATCAAAGACCGACTCGGCAAGCCAATGCCTGGGTAGGCTGCAGGCACCTTCTCTCGTCGTTCTCGTTCCCAAGTGGACATTCCCTGAAATTAAACACATGTGCCGCCAGTATGCTACAACCATCACCCTCGAGTTCAGGACCTTTTTGGCCATCACGGACGATGCATGAACCCAGATCGGTCCAACACACTATAAAAAAACCGTCGGTAGCAACGGAACAATTTTTTCTTGTGGGGCGGCTGGTGATGAAACCGCCCCTACAGTGGACATGCTCGGAACCCACAATATACCAACCGTCTTTACAAATGAAACGGTATGGGCGGCTGGTGACAAGGGGCGGCTCACCCCTATAAATCGATTCATTTGTAGCCATGCTTTGATAGGAACGGCTGGCTAAACCGCTCCTATAAATACCTATGAGCCGCCCCTACAAAGCCTATGTCGTAGTAGTGACATACACACACTTTTGGTCGTGATGAAAACCCGGGCATGTTCAATGAACCGAAACTCGGCAACCCCGTCGATCGTGTGCTGAACTTGAGCAGACCACGAAGCCGGTAGAGAAACGGAGAGCTTTTCCATGCCTACATGCTGCTTCCAGATTAATTCCTGGTGGGTCGATGACACGCCAGCCCCCGAAAGATCGGATGAATCTGGCCGCGATCCTCTTCTGAATCAAATCAGGGAGCTAAAGCCTACTAAAGCCGAATCGAAAGGGCGGCCGTGGGAGGGCAACCCGAAGTAGGATGCTGGAAGACAACCACTTTTGTCGTGGTACTGGGATACTGGCCATGATGAGCCCATGACAAGCGTCTGACTAGGCCTAGTACGCGCGCCGTGGATGAACAAAGGCAAAGCCGTGCAGTACTTCTCCTTCTAAACATGTCGACGGCGCAGCAGTGGGCTCGTCGTGCTCACGTACTCCAACACTCCAGCCACAAGCAGCTGAAAAGTTTGCATTTTGCAGTGCTAGCTTAGGCGAGTTGGTGATGAAGAACCGAGCTACTAAGCCTTAGCAACACGCGGTCGCGTGACTCGTACTCCGTACTAGCTAGTTGAGCACACGTCGAGCCTGATCCTAGTTCTGACTTGTGAGCCTCGCTACATGCCAGGCGGGAAAGAAAGAAAAAAAGGAGGGCCGAAATCAGAGTCAAACAAATAGCGGCTCGTATTATTTGATTTGAATCCAACATGTTTCCAGCCGCACACTTGTTCGGAGGTGGTGACGGATTGCGTTCCGACGCACGCATGCATTCCCCTGACGGCTGACGCGGGGCACAGGAACTGGCGGGTGATTTCGGCTGGAACAGGAGAGGCGTGCGTGCGCGGTGACGACAGCCCCTGGGACCTCGGAGCTCGGCAGGTAGTGCACGTACGATGGATCGGGTGCGCGTCGCCTTCGGGGGGTCGGAGCGCAGAAGCCGGGCCGGTGGCCTCGTGGACCCGCCGCGCGCGCCATCGTGTACTGTACTGTAATGTACTGTACGTGTTGGAAGAACGGAAGTGGAGGCAATCGTCCGATCGAAACGAATCCGTGCAGACAACAACTTGTGCCTGCTCGCCACCAACCCTCCTCACCTCGGGGCGCGGGCGCGGGCGCGTGGCCCAGCCGCCGGCGGCCGGGCCCGGAGTTGCAGTGCTCGTTTCGTGCTCGGTGCTCCACAGGTCCCGTGATAAGATATCGCGTAGCATCATCTATCAGTCCAGTCATCACGGCGCCATCCACAAGGCTTATCTTTCCGTTCCGTCCCCTTTTTCTCTGTGTTGGCGCACGTGGCCAGAGCGCGTTATTAGCTTATCACACGTAGGGACACCATGCAGCTTCAAAGGTGCGTTCCACCGACGGTCGGATCAGCATATAATATCCCTCGCCTACATCGCACTGACTGATGATGAGATATATAAAGATAAACAGGTGAGCGTAGAGACCGAATTTTTTATAATTTAATCTTTTTTTTAAAAAAAAAATCTCACAAATAGATCCTCGACGGAAAGAATTCAGAAAATAGACCCTTAGCTCGGCGCCAATGATGCTGGCGCTGAGCTAACACGTCTCGGCGCCAGCGTCCCTGCCGCCGAGTTCCTGGGCTCAGTGGATGACATGGCAGGGAGCTCGGCGCCAATCATTTAACCCTGACCCAACCTTCCTGCTCGAGCGTTCTTCCTCTTCTTTCTCCTCCCTCTTGGGTTTTTTCTCTCTCCACTTCACGAATCGGCATATTGGACCTTGAAAACCTTAATTTTATTCGTAGATCTTCGAGAGCAAGGTATCATCGCTTCCCTCCTAGTTTTTTCGTATCAATTCGGTATATATTAGTTGGATTTTTGAACGTAATAATCGTCATCACTTAGGGTTTCATTCTATCTCTCAATATATGTATTATACAACCGTAGGATGATGCCAAGACGTGAAAAAAGCTAGCAAACCTAGGTGCATATAGTTATGTTATTGGTTCATTGTTGTCCATCAAATAGAAAACCCTAGGTTTAGGGTTTAATGTTAACTGCTTTCGGTTCTTAGAATGAAATTGGTTGTATTGTAGTTATGGTTCTCATTGATATTTATTTGTGATGTTTTGATTTATGTTTGTTAAATTACATCCGTTTTGTTAGATGCAAGAAATGTTTCGGGAAGAGTTTTGGCGAAAACGGGGTCGTCCTCGAGAATTATACCCCGACGCGTCTAGCAAAGATGCCCCCGTCCCTTCTGACCTCCCTGTCCCTAACTGTGACTGTGGTTTCCCGGCCCATGTTTTTCAATCGAAACATCCGGACACAGCGACGCGTTGCTTCTACACATGCAGTCGTTTTAATATAAGAAATTGTTTCCACTATCCTTTTTCTTTATTTGTGTAAGTATGCTACTAATATTTTGTTGGAATCTAGTTGTGTAGGACCATGAGAGGTGCTTTTTCTTTCAGTGGATCGACGGTGCAGACAAGTTTGATCCTAGGTACCTCCTTTTCGACGATTAGTTTATAGGGAGACATCCACGTGAGCACTTCAAGCGGGGGGTTCCACCCCCCCTAACCCTCCGTCAATGACGGCTAAGGAGAAGCACCTAGCCGCAGTTAGACGACTCGAGGAACCTCCTCTGTGCGATTGCGGAGATCGAGCTGTGATAAACCCTGAGAATACGTTGGAGTTTGTGTGTCCAAACAAGTATGAAGTAAGTGCAAAGTGTATGTGTTCAAATCTTGAGCTATATGTGTTCATGTACTAATGTCCCATTATTTAGGTGTTTTCAATGGCGAAGTATCATTTCAAGGAATGGTTGTATGGTCCTAAGAACCAATGGCCGGAAGAACCGCGGGGAGTTAAGGAAAAGAAGAAAGAAAGGGTAATCTATAAAGCACCTCCTGTCATGTGAGAATGTGGTGTCGAGCAGGTGGAATTGCTCCATCATACAAAAAAAGTGAATGAATTCGAATTTCAATATACAATGAAACAAGAACTTAGAAATATATAAGTAATTGACACAAATACAAGCATAAAAAGAGACATGCATAATTAATTAAATGAAGAGGACAAATATAAAATAATAAAATGAACCAATAGTCGCACCTCACTAATCTGTCAATGGCAACTTCGTGAATTATGGCCAAGTCTACCGCACTTGCCGCACTCGTACTGCTCGGGGTCAGTAACAAATGGAGTTCCTCTCCCACACCTTGTTCTTCTGGATATCTGATCCATAACCATCCTGTGCCTCGTCCTCTGCCTTGATCCACGCTTGTTCCAACGGTAAGCTGGATCCATAATGTACTTCGGCCCATCATATGGAGGCCACTCTCTAGGGTACCGGAAAGGCACGAAGTGGGGGCTCCATGTGTGCACAAGCGTGTCAACACTGAACTTATGAGGTATCCTCCTCTCGATATTATAGTTGCGATGCCTAGCTGCCACCACCAAATGAGAACATAGAAAGTGGTACTGCATTGGTTTACCACAAGTGCACTTGAAATCTTAGAGGACAACCATATGTATCCTCGACTCTCGGACCTTGTCGTCGGACATTGTACCGCCCCTATGCTCGACCTGATAAGTCCCTGTGGCGTGGTCAAAGCATGTAACCTCTTGTGTGCTAGCCCTTTCTCTTTCCTTTCTCAAGGTGTGCCTTTGGTTTTAGAGCCCATATCTCTCCATCACTCCGCAACTACAATGCATGGGCGTGTCTATCATTGAACCAGGCAACAAGCTTATAGAAGATGAATTGAATGATTGCATTCTCGGGCATACCACGTATCCCCAATAGTAACTTATTGAATGACTCTGCCATGTTGCTGCACTGAAACTCGTACCTCCATCCACCGGCGTCGTGAGCTCTCGTCCATTTCTCTAAATCCCTCATCAAACCTGTGAGCCATTGTCTACCTTCTGCATTTGATGCAGTTCTGACCTACTTCAACTTTTTCTTAAAGTACTTGTCCTCAAGCTATCGAGCAGCCTCCTGAAACAGATCAAATTAAGTTACCCTTGACACCATCCTTCCGGAGTAGATTCTCGGCAAGGTGCCGAGTACACCAACGATGGTGCAAAGGTGCATACCCCTCTATCTGCTCTCGCACGGCATTAAGTATGCCCTGATGCCTATTAGATATGACGCCAACCTCCTTGCTAGGCCCAACCACGTGTATCCGAACTAGCCTCATGAACCATCCCCAACTATCATTGTTCTCCTTCTCAACCAAAGCAAATGCCAAATAAACCAACTTGTTCGCGTCACAGGATATGGCTATAAGAAGTGTGCCCTGATATTTGCCAATCAAGAACGTACCATCAATGGAGAAGACATGACGACACTACCTAAAGGCCTCGACACACTGAGGGAAGCACCAGAAAGCATGGAAGAATATCTACCTCCCATCCTTCCATGCATTTAGTTTTGGGATGTACTCATAATGCATGCCTGGATTTGCCGCTTTGATTGCATTGAAAAGAACTGGCAGTTGCCCATACCCATCCTCCCAGTTCCCATATATCATCTTCCACGCTCGCTGCTTAGTCCTCCATGCTTTACCATAAGTTATCACATAACCTCCATACAACGCCTCAACGGTCTTGATAATTGTCATCACCTTCATGTTGGGTTCTCCCTGCAAAATTCCCATCAACCGCTTGGCAATAAGGGTAGATGTCAACTGCCGATGCCTCAGTGTCAGCTTATGGTCAGCACAATTGTGTGGCCCGACAACTTTTGTGATCTTCCATTTTTTGGTTACCTATTGCTTCCTTGCACAAACCCTCCATGGACAGCATTCCTTGTCACACACAACTGTGTAACGACGCTCCGCATATGAATGCAATACCTTGTAAGGTCTCTTTCGTGTCACTACAAAGGCCTGCAACCACCTCTTCAAAGCAGGGAGGTCATTGAACACCCTTCCATTCTCAATTACCATGTTAGAACCAGCCTCAGGAGCTTCTAGGAGCTCATCACCACGTCCTTCTGCAAATGCCTGATCAGAATGAGCAAGATCGCTGAACTCGTGAACTCTAGGATCACGGCGGCCGGGAAAGATACGCCTCATCATCTCAACATCACTCTCCGTCAGCTCTCCAACAAGGCGATCATCATCAGAATCAAGAGCCCTAGCCATCTCATATGGCTCCAATTCATGCATAATTTCAACACTATTGGAGCCATAGAATCCATCTCCAAAGTTCACTTGCGTAGCAACAAGGGGTACATCCACATTCTCAGGAATGTCTCCTGCAAGATAAGTAGAGAAATGAGGAAAGAATGAAAGAAATAGATGTAAGGAACGGGATAAGCTCCCAAAAACCATGCGGTTAAGACACTTACTCGGATAATTCTGTGTCAAAGGAATCTCATAAGGAGGATCTGCCACAGAAACATGAGCCTGACAACCATCTCCAACTACCGCATTTGGGGCAGATTGAGCATCGGGAACCGTAGGTGCAATCTCCACATACAGATAAGGTTCAGGAACGGGAGGGTCGATGTGTGCCTGCTGATCCATTGCTAGGGTAAACCCATGAGGGATGGGATCAACTAACACCCGACGCACAACCACATCCAAACATTGCAGTTGGCTCTTCATAGCCGATCTCACATAGTTCTCCCACAGTTCCGCATAACCAATTGAGATCATTCGCCTGAAGATGTTGGGAGGACAACCTAGGTGCAGTACACCATCAACTGCATTGCCATCATCTCCAAGGCAATGCAGCTCCACCCGAGCCCTTGCAACCATCTCACTAAATGAAGGCATATCATTGAATAGCACAGGCACGTTTTGCATGTCAACAAACTCAACATATCCATAGCGATCGCTTTCAATGGTGCCTCCATGATATATGATCACTAGGTTGTCCATCTAATTCAAACACGTAACAAAACACATGTCCTTTAGTCCAAATTAGATGATAGATAGTACCTAACAAGTACTTTCTAACTATAAACTAAGTAAATAAGATAATAACTATGTATATATATACAGTGTACTCACTAAATAGCCAGATCATATTTAGTTAACTAAATATGTAACTACATATCTAAGTAGCTATCTAACTATATCTATGTACCTATGTATCTATGTTTCTATCTATCTACATATATATCTCACTAGATCACTAACTAAATCAACTACTTGAGCCATCACATTAACTAGTAAATAACAAATGCCAACTAAGTACGTACATTGCATATTCATAATTTTTACCTTTCCAACGACTGATCCGCGGACATCGATGGAGTCGCAGCGGACGATGGGCGTGGGTCAAGCCAACGATCCGGGCCGACGGTGGCACGGCCGGTCGCTGCAGGTGGCGAGGTTGGTGGTGGCGCGGCCGACGACAGCAGTGGCGTGTGGCAGGCGCGGGATGCCCGAGGCTCCGCACGGTGAGTCCGGCTCGACGGGCGCAGGAGGCACGGCGGTGGAGGGCGGCAAGGCGGGGCGAGGCCAAGGCGATGAGAGGGCGCGGTGCGGGAGCAGGAACCGGCCACGGCGCGGCGGCGGCGGCGAGGCGCGGGACGGCCTCGGGGCACGGGCGCGGTGGCGTGGCGGTGGCACAGCCGCGGGCGCGGCGTGGGCACTGGCGCGGCGGTGGCGTGGGCACAGGCGCGGACGGCGGCGGTGGCGATGAACCTCGACTCGGCTCTACTCGGGCGAGAGAGGGAGAGGAAGAGAGGCGCGGGGCCCATAGGTAGGCGCCAAGCTCGGCGCCAAGATCTACGGCCCCGAGCTCGGCGCCATAGATCTATGGCGCCGAGCTTGGCGGCGAGCTCCCTGCCATGTCATCCATCGAGCCCAGGACCAGTGCCGGCCCTAAGGGGGGCAGGAGGTGCGATGGCCGGGGGCCCAGGCGGGATGGGGGCCCAAGCCCAAATATATAAGACCCTGTACCCAAGTGGCCAAATATATAAGTCTGCTGTTGCTTGCGACGCTGGACAGCTACTTAAGCCTTATGGGCCGGGGTTTCCAGTTCCAGAATTCCAGTCCAATACTAGTATACTACCTATAGCCAGTCCAATAATAAATGGCAGGCCATGAGCACGATCAAGCCACAACCTTCCGCCGATCAAGCCGCAGCCGCTCAGACTTCCGCTGATTCGCACAACAATCCGCATACGAGTATACGACAAGGCAGCCGAGGAACAGGCGAGACTCCAGGAACAGGCGAGACGAAGTGCCGATCCGCTCAGACTCCAGGAACAGGCGAGACCAAGTGCCGATCCGCTCAGACGAATCCGCATACCACATACGACAAGGCTGATCCGCTCAGACTCCAGGAACCAACGAGACGAAGTGCCGATTGTGATCGACAAGGCAGCTGAGGGCCCCCGAGGCAGGGCTCGACGAGTCGACGACATCTGAAGATTTATCTTGGTTATTTCTTTTTGCCCTTTTTGTGATTTGTGAATCTTGATTCGGAATCAGTTCATGTCTAAATTGTCTATGCACTAGGGTTTTTTTTCCTTGTTCAAATTTTGTCTAGTACTTTGTACTCATATAGTCATGTTTTTCTTGTAATTTAGGTCAGGTGTAAGAATTTTAGAATGTTACCTAAGAAACATTTGTCAGGGGCTGCGAAAAGAAAACGGAAAAGACAAGAAGAACAATTTGTTCAGTCACAACAAGGTGCTTTAGATAATTTTTTTCAGTTTCAAGTAGTGTTGTGCGTGATGACAACCCTATAGATGCACCTGATAATGAAGAAGAAGAGCAACAACAAGTTAATGATAATTTAAGTGAACAAGTTGATGCTATAGAGAATGAAAATTTACAGCATTCCTCTCAACCTGAAAATTCAATTGATGATGTGCAACCTTCTATTCATGATGTCTTTGATCTCAGAACTTGGAAGAATCTTGATAATAAGGGTAGAGATATTTTGATTGAAAAAGGACCAGTGAGAAAATTGAATCTTGAGTTCCCTGTAGATGCTCACAATAGACATTTTTCATATGCTTACTACTCTAGAAAGTTAAGCAATGGTGAGATGGTTGATAGAAAATGGTTGGTTTACTCTAAACATGTGGACAAAGTTTTTTGTTTTTGCTACAAATTATTCAAATCAAATCAGAACAAAAGTTTGGTAGCACATGATGGATTGAGGGACTGGAAACATCTTAGTTTAAGACTCAAGGAACATGAGAATAGTGTTGAGCATATAAGAAACATGAATACTTGGAATAAACTTAGGCTGAGGTTGAGCAAAAATAAAATAATTGATGATGATTTGCAACGAGAAATTGCAAAGGAGAGAGAGCGTTGGAGACAAGTTTTAGTAAGAATCGTTTCTGCTGTCAAGTTTCTTGCTAAACATAATTTGGCTTTCCGAGGGCAAAATGAGAAACTTTATCAAGCTAACAATGGTAACTTTCTGGGCACAGTTGAAATGATGGGTGAATTTGATCCAGTGATGCAAGACCATATTAGGCGGATTCAAAATAGTGAGATTCATCATCATTACCTTGGGCATAAAATTTAGAATGAGATGATTTCTCTTCTTGCAAATTGTGTAAAACAAACTATATTAAAGATAATTAAGGATGCCAAGTATTTTTCTGTGATTTTAGATTGTACTCCAGATGTGAGCCATGAAGAACAAATGACTCTAATTATTAGGTGTGTGAATATATCGAGGAATGTTCCAAGGGTAGAGGAGTTCTTCCTAGAGTTTTTGAAGGTTGATGACACATCAGGATTGGGTCTTTTTAATGAATTAAAGAGTGCATTGGCCTCTCTTGGTTTGAACATTGATGATGTGAGGGGTCAAGGGTATGATAATGGTTCAAATATGAAGGGGAAACACCAAGATGTTCAGACGCGCTTTCTTGAAATTAATCCAAGAGCACTATATGTGCCGTGTGCATGTCATAGTCTGAATCTTACTCTTTGTGATATGGGAAAATCTTGCAGGTAAACTATTATTTCTTTTATATGTTATATATTGTTTTCATATAATATGCCATTATTTGGGATCTTACTATTTGTGATATTTAAAATCTTGCAGGCAAGCTATTTCTTTTTTTGGCATTATCCAACGTATATACACCCTGTTTGCAAAATCTACCAAAAGGTGGAAGATTTTGGTTGATAATGTCCCAGGATTGACCGTTAAGTCATGGTCTAATACTCGCTGGGAAAGCCGAATAAAAAGTGTTCAAGCTATCAGATTCCAAACTCCTCAAATAAGATCAGCTTTAATAGCGCTAGAGAAGGCTTCAACTGATGACCTAATGGCAGTTAGTGAATGTCAATCTTTGGTGAGTGCACTTAAGAATTTTGAATTTATAGTTGATTTGGTTATCTGGCACTATATTTTATTCTCTATAAATAAGGTTAGCAAGAAGTTGCAATCTAAAATTGTGAGTATAGATGCTACTCTCAAACACATTGAAGGTGTCATATCATATTTTAAGAAGTATAGAGATGAAGGTTTCACTTCTAGTATGGATACAGCAAAAAACATTGCATCTGAATTGGATATAGAGCCAATATTTCCTATAAAACGTCAACGAAAGAGAAAGAAATATTTTGATGAACAAGATGACCAAGATGAGGAAATACAACAGTCTGCTGTGGACTCCTTTAGAAGAGAGTACTTCCTAGTTATGATTTATTCTGCAATTGCTTCATTGACTAGTAGATTTGAGTAGATGACAGCATTTGATAATGTTTTTGGGTTCTTGTTCAACTCAGAAAATTTGAAATCCTTGGATGAAGCTGATCTTTGGTTGCGCTGCAAGATTTTTGTGGAAAAATTTTCTCATGATAACTCATCCGATGTTGAGATCAATTATTTTTTTCAGAGTTAAAGGTGTTGCAAGTGACTTTGCTAGATCCTTTGATGTCGGCGCCAGAGATTCTGAAGTTTGTTATGGATACAGATTGCTATCCAAATATTTCAGTTGCCTATCGAATTCTTTTAACTGTACCTGTGACTGTAGCTTCGGTCGAAAGAAGTTTCTCAAAATTGAAGTTGTTGAAGAACTATTTGAGATCAACTATGTCACAAGAAAGGTTAAATAGCTTGGCTATGTGCACCATCGAGAAGGATATCTTAGACACTATTGATCTCGATACCGTCCTTGATTTTGCATCAAAAAATGCCCGAAGAAGTATCTTTTTATAAGAAGCAGTGGATATGATGGAGTTCTATTCTTCTTTAAGGTAATCATATTAGTTCTAGAAGTATAAATATATTGTTCTTTTAGTCTACGTTGTTTCTCGCTCTCGATAATTATTAGACATATTAAATTAAAAATATATTATTAGATTTGCTTTTCCTATACAAATAAAATTATCCTATATATTCTAAAATTTTATGGTCAAGAGGGGCCGTCGCGATGAGTTCGCCACAGGGCCCCCAAAATCATAGGACCGGCGCTGTCCAGGACTGGCGCTGAGACGGGTTAGCTCGGCGCCAACATCAATGACGCCGAGCTAAAGATCTATTTTCTGAATTCTTTTCGTCAGGGGTCTATTTGTGAGAAACTTAAAAAAAAAAAAAAAAAGAGATAAATTATAAAAAATTCGACCGTAGAGAGCCCAGACGTGGTCAGATTCATTATTCATCTCTAGCGACTAGCGTACTACGCCGAGCAGCAGATAACATTTATATCTTCAACTCGATCGAATTCATCCATGCTTTCCTCGCCACTAGTCAACTCAACTCCATGAGCGAGAGATACAGATACCGCGCGCGATGGTGTAGATGACACACACCGGGCCAGTTCGCTGGTCTGGTTTTCAGACCAGCCGGCTAGTTCCTCCTCATAGGATATTATTTATCAATTAGCCGCTACAGTATTTTTTTTTTCACATAACCAGCTACTACAGTGTTTTGGCTTCTTTTTTTCAGACAAGCGAACGGGGCCACCCAAGCTCTTTTTGAGACTACTGATGCTGATGGATTCATGCATGAATCATGCATGTCGATTTGCACTGCTATGCTATGCGCGCAGGCCCCTACCGCGCGCGGCGGTCCATGCAACACCACAATCATAAATTTGGGGAGCACCACTGCTATGTTCAGTTGGCTTGTTCGTATCGTTGCTGATTCGTGAAGAAGTGCTGTTGACTAGTTTGTGTGAGAGAAAAATACTATTCCGACTGAAAATTTACGATCGTTTACGACGAACCACAGCCAAACGAACAGGCTGCGTGTGTGCCCGGCCAAAAAGTAGTAAATTTGGTCATGCATTATTGTATCGGATAACCATCCAATCCAAGCCTCCAAGGGATGGAGGTGCATGCCTACGTGGCTACGTAGCACCGAGTCAATGAGTGATAGCTTAAAGCTTATCACCCAACAACCCTGGACGGTGACCAGTTTGTTTAGGATAATCGTGGCCGGCCTGATCCCCTTTTTTTCTCATGAAGGAAAAACAATCGCAACTTTGCACTCGCTCTCGTTAATTCATCACGTGCATGGACAAAAGGACATAATTATATTTTATGACTTAGCCAGCTGGAATAACTAGAAAATCGACGGACCAAAACGAACAAACGGGTTCCCCACACACGATCTAATATGCAAGTTTTTCTTCTATCCTCTGACCGACTCCCTCTCTATCAGTGCACATACATTTTTGTATCTGCTATACATGTTTTCAAAAGATCCATACCATGTGAAGGTACGACGGTGTCAGTTTTCCTTTGTTCTTCACAATAACTATCGAATCTTAGAGCACGTTTTGTATGTACTAAAACTTTTGAAACAATAATCATAGTATATACCATCTGAAGAAGTTGCATCGTGTATGTCACATTCTGTAGTCAAGGCGACAAATGTGATGCGCCTAACAGGCTAACACTGATTGTGACTGCGGTTAACTTGTGATGTGCACAAAATATTATTTTATATCATAGACGACATGCCGCGGAATGCAAACCAGCTAACCACTTTAGCATACCCCTTTGCCAAATAATGCAATCCTAGCCTAGCATGGTACCTAGATAGTTTGGCTAAGGACATAATTAGAGCTGTATCCTTTTTCAGGACAAACCGACAAAGGTAGTATATTTCGCTCTCACCGGACCCTATGCTAGTTGGGGGAGTAAATATTCCCTGATGCTCACTCTTATATGCAAATAATATCTCTGTCCTTAAAAGAATACGATTCCTTAGTCAAACTTTCTAAAGTGTGACCAAATCTATTAAAAAATGTATCAACATATTTATAATACAAAATAGGTATACTATGAAAATATATTTTATGATGATGAATCTAATGATACTTCGGTATAATAAATATTGATATTTTGTATATAGATTTGGTTAAATTTAAAATGATTTAACTCGGTATTATACGAAAATTATATATTTTTTATACATGTGCATGTGTATTCTTGCAGTTTTGCACTTGACTAACGAGACATGCTAATGATGAACATACTGATTATCATATGGAAAAGGGAAAAGACACGGGAGTGCTTTGAAGTAGGATCAATCCTGAAGACACTGGCGACATTTTTGCTTGTTGTAGTGCAGAGAGGATGTCGTGTAAATGTTCCCTGAAGGACTTCACACCAGGTACTAGCACGTCTGTCGGGAAACACATGAGCTCTAGAACAAGGAAGCAAATGGCGCCCTCATCACGTCACACGCCACGGCTCGGTGGTGGGACGTGCACGTGTGGCACGTCTTCCATATGTTTCAACTTTATATATATAGGGAAAGGCTATTCAGTAACCGGCTACAAAATAAGTTATTCTGTAGTCATCTCTATTTACGATAATGTCAATACATATTTACGATAGTTGGGTTACTGTAACACATGGGGATATTTACCATAACGTTATATTAAACCACTTAGTAAGGAGTTACTATAATCTCGTAAATTAATATAGTAATTATCGTAACTCAAAGTGGCCACAGAGTAAGTTATTTTGTAGTCAGCTACACAATAGTAGTTATATATATATATATATATATATATATATATATATATATATATATATATATATATATATATATATATATAACTCGTTCCGGCTTCAGGAGAAGCTCACGTAGATCAAGAAACCCTCAAACCCCTGTCCTACCCATACACAGCGACACCTCAGCTCCGTGAGATAAGCTGGCCACAGACTTGTGCTTTGCATGTAGGGCAGACGAGAGAGTTTTTTTCCCACCCCGGTCTTTCAACTTCATATAACAAATACACATAATAACAATCTATTTAAATTGAGTCAACCTCTTTTCAATTCCCATAAGATTACACATTTATCGCATACAGTATAGCATTTGATTTGGATATTGGAATTTATTTTGATTTTATTGAATGTATAATGAGCCAAGTCCAACCAAATTCAACAAGCGATGGTGAGTTGGTGACAGCTTAATCGACTTAATGTTTGAGCAGTAAAGTAGGCAATGCCATATTTGCCTACATTTCTCTGTTTGCAACGGTGTTTCCCGACGGAATATATTTGCCACGTCTCACCTATCCATTTCTTCTGAAGATTCCGGCCGGAACTGCAGCAGGTCATTAATCTCTAGCAGAACGAGTTCCGTACATTGTGCTTCCTGAAAGCTGCAAAAAATCGCTTTCATGGCGATGATGCTCAAGGATGGAGAGATTCTAAGGTGAAAGCCAGAAAGGGGCGCACACATAGCACCAAAGCAGATGGCGACGACCATTGTTGTGGCATATCCTTTGCCCTGTTTCTGTCTGTTGGGTAGAGGTTTTATCCCAAGTGGCCGTAACTTTGGTCCTGCCACTTGCCATGGAGATGAAAAAGATTTCAGGATATTTTTACACGCCAACTATATGAGTCTATATGACCATAGGAAGACCGGTAAACAAAAAGAACGGGGTGTATTCCTTTTTCACATCATTCCTAAAAAAAAAGCTTCTTGCTTCGATATTTATATGTTGGTTCATGGCAACTACCACTACATAAAGCCATAAAGCATAGATGATTCTGGCAAGCGTAGTTTGAGATGCCTCTTTGACCCTTTGGCTTCATCTTCTCTATATATGATTATGAGCCTTCTTTTCTGAAAGCGATATGATTTTGATCATGTTCGACTGCTCGGAGATACGCAGAACGTGTTAAACACTTCAATACCTATTTTCATAAATTTTCATTGCATGTGAATGAGGATCATAGCGTGGCTTTACGGGAGAAAACAAATTTATCGAACGTGACAACAGCGTAGCGTTTCTGCTCTTAATTAAAAAAGAAGGAAAGAACACATTGCGTAACATCAATGAGCTGACAGCTGTGCCAACGTGCCTCAAAGCGTTGCTAAAAGTCACAGTTGAGTTACCACCCTTAATATCACCAACAGTCAAAATCATGGAGACAAATATACTTTCATGCATTAGCAGAACTCGCCAACGGTTTTCGCTGTGCGCGTGCATCGAGGCCAGAAGAAGGCGTCATATGCAACAAAGCCATGACAATGTCGTGCGACCTCCATCACTGCAGGAGAAAACAAGAGGGGGCAAATCCAAAGATTATTACAACACAGGCTACATCTCATCTGACTATCTGTGTTCCCCCAAAAAAAAGAGTAGCTACATCTAAACACGCCGCTACAATTCACTTCACCTTCCGCAGCCCTCACTTCTTAACCTCCTCATACTCTGCCTCCGGCGCCTGGTCGCTGCCACCCTGAGGTCCAGATCCTGACTGCGAGCCGCCAGAGCCACCACCAGACATGTGCTGTCCAATCTTCGAGACAGCCTTGTTGGCAGCCTCAAGCTTGGCCTTGATCTTCTCGATGTCATCCGAGGCCATCTCCTGGCGGAGGTCAGCGATGGCCGCCTCGATCTCAGACGCAACCTCTGCCGGGATCTTGTCCCTGTACTCTCCCAGACTCTTCTCGATGCTGTAGATAGTGGTGTCGGCATTGTTCCTGATGTCAATGAGGGCTTTCCGTTCCTGATCCTTCTGGGCATGCAGCTCAGCTTCTTGAACCATCTTCTGGATGTCAGCCTCAGACAGCCCACCCGAGGATCGAATGGTGATGTTCTGCTCCTTCCCAGTAGACTTATCTTTGGCTGAGACGGTCACGATTCCATTGGCGTCGATGTCGAACGTAACCTCAATCTGAGGCAAGCCTCTTGGGGCAGGTGGAATGCCCACGAGATCAAATTCACCAAGAAGTTTGTTGTCTGCAGCCATTTCACGCTCACCTTGCAAGACACGGATACCCACTTGGGTCTGATTGTCAGCAGCGGTTGAGAACACCTGCAAAATTGAAGCCCAAGATCAGATCAAAGCAGCACCACAGAAATAAGGCGGAGACCGCTGGTGCTACATGAATCAGATCAGATCAATCAAAGTAGAAAAAGAAGAAGAAAAATCCTATATGAATACATTGGACCTTCTAGGGAAACAATCACAAGAATAACAGAATGGCCAGTGATTGTAGAGATTAGCAAGAAAGCTCATAAAACACTTCACGTAAATGAACATGCAAGAAGCTTTTCATATGGGGCTGTATCAGAAACTCAACACACAATGAATGAGGCCAAACATTGCAACTTTGTGACCATACCAAAATAATAACAGATGTGAAATATGTGTCTGTGTCAAGAAAATACACTCATGCAAGTTCCATAAGGGATAATGAAACAAGATGAAACTGCATCCTGAGAAGAGAGGTATGACAACTCACCTGACTTTTCTTTGTAGGGATTGTAGTGTTTCTGTTGATCAATCTGGTGAAGATACCACCGAGGGTCTCAATACCCAGTGACAGGGGAGTAACATCAAGAAGAAGAAGCTCCTTAACATCTCCACGGAGAATGCCACCCTGAATGGCAGCACCCATGGCCACAGCTTCATCTGGGTTGACTCCTTTGCTTGGGCTCTTTCCAAAGATTTCAGAGACTACCTCCTGCACCTTTGGAACCCTAGTCATTCCACCAACAAGAAGTACTTCATCCACCTCTTTAGTAGATATTCCGGCATCCTTCAAGCAGTTCTTGCATGGCTCTCTAGTCCTCTCAATCAGATTGTGTACAAGAGATTCAAATTTCGACCTTGTCAGTGTGATGTTCAAATGTTTTGCCCCTGAAGCATCAGCTGTTATAAATGGCAGATTGATTTCTGTCTGAGAAGTCGATGAAAGTTCAACCTTAGCCTTCTCAGCAGCTTCACGAAGCCTTTGCAGGGCCAATCTATCCTTTGACAGATCAATGCCCTCAGATCTCTTGAAATCACTCACCAAGAACTCCAGTAGTGTGTTGTCAAAATCTTCACCGCCCAAGAAAGTATCACCATTTGTTGCTTTGACCTGAGTGGCAATACACAGAATCAAATCAGAACAGAGTGTAATTCAGAAAATGTTTCCACAGTAAGTTAACTTGAAGGTTATGGAAAGATACCTCAAAAACTCCATTTGAGATCTCCAGAATAGATATATCAAAAGTTCCTCCTCCGAGATCAAATACCGCTATCAAGCCTTCCTTGTTGTTCGTTCCATAAGACAGAGCGGCTGCTGTAGGTTCATTGATGATCCTTTCAACATCAAGGCCAGCGATGCGACCAGCATCCTTTGTGGCCTGACGCTGAGCATCATTGAAATAGGCTGGAACAGTAATCACTGCCTTTGAGACAGACTTGCCAAGGTAGGATTCAGCTGTCTCCTTCATCTTTGTCAGCACAAATGCACCGACCTGACTTGGTGAGTACTGCTTGCCATCTGTTGTTTCAACCCAAGCATCACCGTTTGGAGCCTTCACGATTTTGAATGGCACCATCTTCATCTCTTTCTGTGTCTGTGGATCATCAAAGCGTCGCCCAATCAACCTCTTTGTTCCAAAGAAAGTATTCTGGGGGTTGGTTACTGCTTGGCGCTTGGCTGGAGTTCCAACAAGTCTTTCGCCCTTCTGAGTAAATGCGACAACAGATGGTGTTGTTCTCGCACCTTCAGCATTCTCAATAACTTTTGGGTTCTGCAGTCATTTAATATAATTACTTAATTAATTTAGCAAAAAAAAATATGAGAGACAAAGATCATGAAGGGTGAAAATCCTTAGGAGTAAGCTCACCTTTCCCTCCATAACAGCAACACATGAGTTAGTTGTCCCCAAATCAATCCCAATAACCTCATTTCCAGCAGCTTTTGCACTGAAAGCAGTTATCATGCAAATTAGCATTACTAAAATCAGAAAAATGTTAAGAACTTAAGCAGTAGATAATTATTACCTAAAAGGTCTTGCAAAATTTCCCCATTTTGAGCATACGTTGGCAGCACATGTTGACTGTAAGCTGGCGCCCAGCTGAAACAAGTACATTCAGAGACTTAGGACCCGTTTGAATCCTAGAGGGGTTATAAGAATCTAGATAGTAGATAGAGATTTTGAGAATCTGAATTTTGGACAGAAATAATCTGATCTGTTTGGATTCCTAGATAATACTCTTGATAGTGGATGAATTGCAGTACAGTACAAGATAAATGTCAAGATACCAGCTTTTTCTGGAGATGATGATGACAATACCAGCTTTTTCCTGTCATCTCATCTCCAGAAAAAGCTGGTATCTTATTTACTGCCCCTGTTTGGATCCATTAGCACTAAAAATTAGCAGCTAAAATTAGTACTAGTGGATATAAACAGGCCTGGTAATTATTAACTAGGGAGCTGCTAACTATTAGTTCCATTAGCTGGTTTGGAGTTGCTAATAGGTACTAATAGTTCATATACACCTTCAACTCACTATCCAGACACCGATCCACCTATTAGCAACAGGCACTAAATAAATCAAATAAAACTGAATACATCCACTGAAAACAAAAACCTGACAGGGCATAGCACAATGACAATTTATTCATGGTTAACTCCACAACAGCATTGAGAATTTGAGATAACACCACTACAAACCCTTGCACAGGTAAGGAACCCACAATTTGAGCGATAACACCATGTCCAAGTAAGCCATTCTATGTGCACAAGAACAGTTGCTCACAAATCGCGGCAGCCGATAGCTATTAAAGTTCTACCACAGCAGCAATCCAGTAACTACACAGAACTGAACTAATCGATTAATACCCTCTAGTGCTTCGAATCTACAAGCACTAATCTATCCTCCTCCGCGCCAAATCCACGAGAACGTGAGATCCCATCTAATCTACAGTCACTCGTCCCCACAAACAATTCCTCTTCCGGATCAACACTATAACACTATATTACAAACGACGGAACTGCTAGCCGAATATGAATGAAAGGGAATCACGGAGACGGAGGAAGGTAGAGATGAGGGGCCTTACGGATCGGAGAGGGGACGCGAGCTCCCTTCGGCGCACGGCGCGGAGGAGCAGCGACGCCGCCATGGATGGCTGGTCCCGGGCGCTAGCGTGCGGAAGCAAGGGTGGCTGCGGCTGCGGCGAGGGTTTTGGAAGGGGATGCTTCGGGAGACGGCTGGGGGAAAGGGGTCGCGGCTAGTTGGCTCTCTGACTCGTGGTGGGCTTTATGAGGTCGTGACCGCAGCGGCTGAATGGGTCACTGAACGGTGGGCCGCCACGTCGGGCGTGTGTGAGATCGAGCGGCACCGCGCCGCGGCCACGGAAGGCTGTAGAAACCTCTCGACCGAGAACCAGGTTCTCCGAGGGTTTTCTTGCTTTTTTTCCAAGGCAGTGGTAGGTTTCTCGAGAATGGGCCAACGCATGGAGCTCTTTTCCTATGTGTGCGGGCTGGCCATTTCACGGCCCAAAGCCGTAGCATTCTGTGACTTCTGTGAGACTGACCAAGATGGGCTAAGAAGTGGTTATTTTCCGCTTTTCAACCAATTATTAGAAAAAAAATTAGTTTACATCTCTCAACCTCAACTTGTAGTTGTAGTAGTCCTATTTCCTCCCTAAACTTAAAAACTAGTTTTTTTTTACACCCCTTAACTTTTAGATCGTTTGTTTTTGCATCTTTAAAAGTTTAAAAGTGCTTTTTGTGATGTAATGCCACGTCAGAGGGGGTAAATCAGACTAAGTTAAAAGTTTAGGGATATAAAATTGTACTAGATTTTTTTTTTAAAATGTCCAAATTTATAAAAATATTTTTTTAAAATTTTATCTAAATATTTTACATGAAAAAATAATGTAATTAAAGATCTTAAATTTTGATTTAATCTTAGAAAAATCATACAAAATTTGTTTACCTCGAAAAATTATGAAACAAGTTTTAGATTCTTTTTTCTAAAATCATGCTCTATCTTATGGTACTTAGTTTGAATTGTTTAAATCTTTATGGACTCATTTTAATACTTATTTGCATGTAAAGCTCTGATTATCTATTATAACTAGCCAGTATCCCGCGCGGTGCCGCGGGCGATAACAGCAAGCAATTGGTGCAGAGACAACGCTATTTGTTAACTTTGACATGCCGAAGAATCGTGGGAACTTTAATGTAGCCAAATATTTTGAGATGAAATGCTGGAACCTAGTATGTAACAATGCTCTAAAATAGTAATGGCAAAACCACAACTATTTAGTTTGGCCAAAAGATGGTAATTGTGACTTTTGTGAGGCCAATGTGGACATGACATGTGTGCTAACTATTGAAGTATTATTGGTCACGAAATTAAGAGAGGGTGAATTAGAAGAGCATTCATACCCAAAAAAACAATTTTGCTTGCCATGAGCATTGACTGTGTATAATGATTTGTTCCCAAAACCTAATAGTGAAATAAATGGAGGAAGCATTGACTGTCTTGACCGTGTATAATGATTTCTTCTCAAAACCTAATATCGAAATGAATGGAAGAAGCATTGAGTGTCTATGGTCCTAGAAAATGACTCTCAAATGGTTGGTCTATGCAAATTCAAAACATGCATGGAACATTCAAGGTCATTTGATAGTATCTTCTGAGCATGTAACTTTGCATTCTTGTGGTTACAAACTGAAAAGTTATTTTAACTTTCACAGAAAAAGAATGAAGGCAACCTATCTGAAGGCAATTTTCATATGCACTGATAAATAGTGCCATATTAAAAATTACTTGTTGGTCTGAAGATTACACTAACTTTGTTTTCCTTGGGAAAAAGTCACGGTGCTCTATATCACCTCTTCATGGAGCTAAGAAACAATCATCATAGGTGTGTCATGAGTGGCAACTCGGACGAATTGAACAACATTAGGGTGTTGAACCTTCTCCAGTACAATCGCTTCGTACCTGAAAGAGTTAACTAATTAAAGAAAACATCATTGGTACCTGAGCACACATATTGCTTTCAAAAAAAGCTGAGCACAGATATTTGCATCCTAAAAGAGGATGGCACGCATATTTTTTGTAATAGTTTTTTGAAGATAACAGAAATATTAATTAATGCAATGAAATAAATGATTATTCTATGCAAACCAATATCTTTGTTTTCCATGAGAAAAGGCACGGTACGAGGGGTGGATCTAAAGGGGGGCTGGGGGGCTCCAACCCCCTACAGCCGGTGCTTCAATGGAAATATGGGGAGGGTAAGGGAGAAGAAGAGGTGGAGGAAAGAAGAAAAATTGAGAAAGAGAGAGGAAGAAGAAGAGACCAGCCCCCTTCAATCATGTTCTGCATCCACCACTGAATGGTACTATACTATATATTACCTCTTCATGGGGTCAGAAAGCAGTTCTCATAGGTATGTCCCGAGAGACAGTTCCCACGAACTGAATGCCTGCAAGAGTTTCTGAAAAAAAAAGAGAAGAGTCATCTTAGTTAAAAAAAAAGTCAGGAGCAACAGATATTTCTCCAATACAATCACTACATAGCAACTTGGATGTACCAAAAAAGTCAGACTTATAATTTGGAACGGGGGAGTATATAATTAATTTGGAAAAAATCATTGGTAACTTAGTACATATATTTATTTCAGAAAAAGCTTAGCACAGATATTTGCATTCTAAAAAAAGAAGGGCTGGAAGTTGTAGTATGTTGTAATTGTCTTTTTTAAATCACAGGACTATTAGTCAATACAATGAATTAAGTACTAAAACTCCCACTATGGATTCATCTTTGCTGATGGACTGATGCTATGGCTGTTCGGCCATCCTTCGTCATCAACCCCTGCAGTGTCGACGGACTGCATACATATTTTTGTTGTTGCAAATAAGTCGCTCTAACAAATGGTAGCCTACAAAAGAGATGAAATAGAAGTGCACACCTATTCAAACCAATGACGAGCTCATCTACGATGAGCAACCCAGGCTCTATCAGTATCTCCATGGCCATGCTGACCCTTCTCTTATGGCTGCGTAACTGAGCACATGTATTTGGGAGGTGACTCATAGCATCATCCGGAATTCAGTATAAAACCCATGCACTTAGTGTTACCTTGACACCAGCCTGAGCCTCAGGTAGTCGCAGTTCTATCTCTAATAAGAACCTTTATCCCTCTTGACCTAGGCTTGCTTATATCTTTCTTTACATGGTCCTGCAACAGCACATGAAACGAAATGAATCTTACAGTGTGGTCGCGAACGTGTTACTTTGTCATCAGAGGAAAACGTTGCCAAACATGAACGGCAACGTTTGAGGTGCATGTTACTCCGTCAACGAAGAAACTGCATAGTTGAATTTCAGCATCTGAACCTTAGAGGAGCACAGAGTCTGCAGAAATTTGCAGTTAACAGCAGGCAAGCACGGGAATTTTGGAACGAAAATTTAGAAGGCACTGTGTAACGTACTGCTATCGACATCTAACTGAATGTATATTGCGTCGACATTCTCCATATCGTTCCCAAAAAAAATGAAAACATAATAAAAAGAGAGAAGGCGGAGCATACCTGTGGTTGGGGCTCTAGGGGAATGGCGTTGGTGTTGCCATGCGAGGGAGAGGGCGGAGCCGCGAACGTTGCTGCTGCGGGGATGGCGAGAGCGAGGTGCCACGCTGAGGAGAACGAATAGGCTAATTAAAAATCTACAAATCACTAGAGCAAAATGATTAGTACAACAAATGGCGATAGCTAGTTTTGCTCTAGCTCTACCAAGTGATGCAAGCCACCTATCCAAACAATTCTAGTGAATTGTATTCTCTATGGCACACAAAGGTCTAGATTGCTAATTCTACACTAGTGAGCTAGCTTGCACAAGAATTACTCCTAATTACTTCTAGCTACTCAGCTAAGCAATTCTAGTTACTTCTACCACTACACAAGATATCGAAGTGTAAATACAAGTGATAGAGATAGGTATACCGCACGTGACAAGTGAAGATCAATCGCAATATGAATCTCAAGGGAGAAATCCAATGCACAAGAGACAACCAATTTTTCTTCCAAGCTTCATGTGCTTGCCGGCATGCTAGTCCCCGTTGTATCGACCAACACTAGGTGCTTCGACGGTTAATAGGTGTTTCACAAACCTAGCCCAACACTTGGACGTCGCAAGAACCTACTCACAAGTGAGGTAACTCAATAACATGAGCAATTTACTAGAGTTACCTTTCGGCTCTTCGCCGGGGAAGGTACAAGACCCCTCACAATCACCGAGAGATGGCTACGAACAATCACCAACTCGTGCCAATGCTCCTCCGCTGCTCCAAGCCATCTAGGTGGTGGCAACCACCAAGAGTAATAAAGAAATCAGCAGGCACAACGATCCCCAAGTGCCACTAGATGCAATCACCCATGTTTTAAAGGCGTCGCCTAGGTAGGCGTCCAGGCGTACCCAGCTCGCCTTGGAAAACAGTGGCGCCTTGTCACCTAGGCGTCCAGGTGTACCAAGCACTCGCCTAGACGCCTAGCCACCTTTAAAACATGAGCAATCACTTAAGCAAATACACTAGGAATCACTCACAATCTCACAAAGATGATGAATCAATGATGGAGATGAATGGAAGGTGTTTGCTTAGGCTCACAAGGATGTATCACTGATAAAAATGAGCAAAAGAGTGAGCCCAAGGCGTGCCCCTTCTATTTATAGAGCCCCAAGGCTCAAATAGCCGTTGGGCACTCGCAGGCGCTACCGGACCCGCTGACCGGACACACCCCAGCGTCCGGTCCTCCGATGGACACCATGTGTCCCTCCTTTGAACCTCGCTCGTTCATCTCCAATGGTCGGCTGACTATGCACACGAGGGTTAAGTTCAGATCGGACTCGACGATGAAATGACCAGACTCACGAAACAGTGCGTCCGGTCGAGTCCAGAAACTACGCAGAGAGGTTTTTCAACGACCGGACGCGTCCTGTCACACATGACCGGACACGCCGATGCGTTCGATCCTCACCTACCTTTCTTCAGTGCACCACAGCGCCATGACCAGACGTTGGAACAGTGTTCTAGCGTCCGGTCGCGTAACCCCTCCCGGGTCCGATCGTCAACCTAAGCTGCGCCACCTCTGCTCGATATGACCGGACTCACAGCGACGAGTCCGGCCCTTCCTCCTTGCAACGTCCGATCATTGCTTGGCCCTCTTGGCCACAGCACAAGTACCTGACCGGACTCGGCCTGTCAGGGTCCGGTCCTGGCCGAGCCAGGGCCCGACCCTGCACCTTCGCCTACTTTTCTTTTTCTATCTCCTCAAACACTTCATCCTTGCTTTCAAGTTGCTAACCACAAAGTGTATAACCCGTGTGCACGTGTGTTAGCATTTTTCCAAGCATTTTTCAAGGGTTAGATGTCAGCACACTAGGTCACTAATACATATGCAAGAATCATTTCACCTAGTGGCACTTGATAACCGCTTAACCAAAGATTTGCCCTCTTAATAGTTGTGCATGCCGGCACGCTAGCCCCCGTTGTATCGACCAACACTAGGTGCTTCAATGGTTAATAGGTGTTTCACAAACCTAGTCCAACACTTGGACGTCGCAAGAACCTACCCACAAGTGAGGTAACTCAATAACATGAGCAATTTACTAGAGTTACCTTTCGGTTCTTCGCCGGGAAAGGTACAAGACCCCTCACAATCACCGAGAGATGGCCACGAACAATCACCAACTCATGCCAATGCAACTCCGCTGCTCCAAGCCATCTAGGTGGTGGCAACCACCAAGAGTAATAAAGAAATCAGCAGGCACAACGATCCCCAAGTGCCACTAGATGCAATCACCCATGTTTTAAAGGCGTCGCCTAGGTAGGTGTCCAGGCATACCTAGCTCGCCTTGGGAAACAATGGCGCCTTGTCGCCTAGGCGTCCAGGTGTACCAAGCACTCACCTGGACGCCTAGCCACCTTTAAAACATGGGCAATCACTCAAACAAATGCACTAGGAATCACTCTCAATCTCACAAAGATGATGAATCAATGATGGAGATGAGTGGGAGGTGTTTGCTTAGGCTCACAAGGATGTATCACTGATAAAAATGAGCAAAAGAGTGAGCCCAAGGCGTGCCCCTTCTATTTATAGAGCCCCAAGGCTCAAATAGCTGTTGGGCACTCGCAAGCGCGACCAGACCCGCTGACCGGACGCACCCCAGCGTCCGGTCCTCCGATGGACACCGGGTGCGTCCGGTCCTCCAATGGACACCATGTGTCCCTCCTTTGAACCTCGCTCGTTCATCTCCAATGGTCGGCTGACTATGCACAGGGTTAAGTTTAGACCGGACTCGATGATGAAATGACCGGACTCACAAAACAGTGCGTCCGGTCGAGTCCAGAAACTACGCAGAGAGGTTTTTCGACGACCGGGCGTGTCCTGTCGCACATGACCGGACGCGCCAGTGCGTTCGATCCTCACCTACCTTTCTTCTACGCACCATAGCGCCATGATCGGACATTGGAACAGTGTTCTAGCGTCCGATCGCGTAACCCCTCCAGGGTCCGATCATCAACCTGAGCTGCGCCACCTCTGCTCGATATGATCGGACTCACAGCGACGAGTCAGGTCCTTCTTGCAACGTTCGATCATTGCTTGGCCCTCTTGGCCACAGCACAAGTACCTGACCGGACTCGGCCTGTCAGGGTCCGGTCCTAGCCGAGCCAGGGCCCGATCCTGCACCTTCGCCTACTTTTCTTTTTCTATCTCCTCAAACACTTCATCCTTGCTTTCAAGTTGCTAACCACAAAGTGTATAACCCGTGTGCACGTGTGTTAGCATTTTTCCAAGCATTTTTCAAGGGTTAGATGTTAGCACACTAGGTCACTAATGCATATGCAAGAATCATTTCACCTAGTGGCACTTGATAACCGCTAAACCAAAGATTTGCCCTCTTAATAGTATGGCTATTGATCCTAAATACACTCACACCCTTCATGGTGTCTTGAGTGCCAAAACAAAAACCTATTTGATACCTTTGCCTTGATCAACACTTGGTTTTTATTTTTCTCTTTCTTCATTTCCAAGTTGGAGCAGTTGATCATTTCTTTTGGTCACCACCATCACCATGACCATCATCTAGCTCCATCACTTGGTGTGTACCACCCTATCTCAATCACAACACTTAATGACAAGGGTTAGTACACTAGGTTTCATCAATTAGCCAAAACCAAGCAAGGGCTTTCACGCGCGAGGGAGGTAGCCACTGGCGGGGCGGTGTTGCTGTGGAGCCCATCGTGCCACCGTTGGGGTCTGGGGATGTGGGAGGAGTGCTAGGCGACGTCGAAGGAAGGCCGTTGCCGGAGGAAGGGGACCCGTCGTGATGTTCGCCGAGGGCACATGCGAGGCAGCGCCGTTGTAGCCCTGCGTCGCACCGCAGTAGGTGGTTTGTGGGAGGAGTGCCGGGGGTGGCGCTAGAGGAAGACCGATGCCAGAGGAAGAGGTTCCGCTGGCCCTGCATTGGAGCGTCGAAGAGTGCGAGACGGGAGGAGAATGTTGAGGAGCGAATGAGAGAACGCTAGAGGGGAGAGAGGCGAGTGAAGTCGTTGTTTCCGGAAGGGTGGACGCGTGGACAGTACTAGACAGGGAGGTGTAGGGAGTCCAAAGGATCGGACGGTTCTAGTGGAGTTACTGTTCATCTATATGGAATTGAGGCAGGGGCGATGGTATACTGCTTTAAGGGTACATATGGTAGATTAGTCGATGTTACCACGTAAAAGCGCTAGTGGAGCGTGGTCAGAACCATATGTGTGCCAAGGTGCATGCATCTAAGCAACCTAACACGGCTACTTTAGGGCAGAGGACCAGCGCCCACCCTATCACACATATGTACTCCTAATGGCGTTATACTAATTTAGATATTTTTAAAAAATATATTTTTTATGATTTTTTGAATAGTTATTAACAAAATATTTCTACTCCGATTTGTCTTCCTAAACTTCCAACTTAGTCTAATTTAAACTCCTCTCACGTGACGCCACATCGGTAAAACCACCATCAAAATCACCCAAGGTACAAAAATAAACAATTTTAAGAGTTGAAGAGGTCAAAAGTGGTTTGTAGCAAACGAAGAAAACTCGACAAGTGTCATAGTTGAAGAAGGTAAATTAGACCTTTTTTCAAAAAAAATTGATTCAATTGTTCAACTTCTTTGGCATGTTGAGTACATGCATACATATGGGAGACTAGAAGGTAACTTCTTGAACTTTATGTTCTTTTTGGGGTAAATTTCAATGGTTAACTATTCGTCCAACTAGTCAACCATATGTTGCATATACAAAAGAAACGAGTTCACTCGCTTTTGCTCTATAAATGAGATTTGTTATTTTTAATATATTTTAAATAAAATTTTAATAGTAAACCACTTCACTCTTATTTCTAAACATAACCCCTATGACTACGTCACTGCACTTGGTGCGACAGAAACAAACAGTCGCGCTAGTGCATGGGGCATGATTGCCCTACCACTACCAACATGGCAATCAAACCCACACTAGCACAACAATCGCGCATATAGGGTCATGCATCAGGTCCCCTTATCTCTCCCTTCTTCCTCCTCACACCCACGCGTAGCAAAACCATCGTTCCCCACCACTAGTCAAATCCTAGCCTAGATCTGTCGATTTGGGCCCGAATTCGATTGGGAGACAACCCCCAAGCAAGTTTAAGGTATTCTCGCACCCTGATTTCGCTTTCATGGTTCCATTTCGTTGATTTTTAGATGAGATCCTTAAGCTAGGGTTTTGTTGCTAGTTCTAATATATTTGGTAATGAATATAGATTATGTAGGTCGTATCAGTTATCTAGTGGTACTTAGGTGTGGCAGAACCGCCCGAAATAGCATGTTTCTGGAGGCGCTCGTCTTCCACCAGACACTAAGCACCCCAAAAACTGGCTACATCGGACGGTTCCATCGAACACACCCCAAGGGAGAACTCGAATAATCCATGTTTTTCCTCTAGGATCCAATAATGAGAACGAGTTTACAATACTTAGTTCATTTCATACAACAAGAGTTCTCAGAAATACATTATTACAATACCAAGTTCAGAGTGCGGAATTAAAATAAATATCTAACGATAAGATACAAGAATTAGTATGTTCCCACCAAAAGAATCCTCCACATATCGGTCATTCCTCAAGCTGCACCTACAACAGGAGTAAATAAACTTTGAGTACACAATGTACTCGCAAGACTTACCCGACTAGTGGGAATACTTTCCCGACTCCCAAGGATATGATAAGCTTTATGGTTTGCTGGGTTTCCTTTTTGTAAAAAACATTACTAATAGTGAATAGTTATGTATATGTTTTATTAGCAGTCATGATTAGTTCATTAGCTAACCATTCTATGTAAGCACATGTTTTATTTTCAAGCAAGAGTTGAGCAATCAGATCTATTTCACCACCTTTCATCTTTCAGTTCTTACTATGATGCTAGATCGTAGACAAGTCGTACCATATTACACGACGATTCACAAATCAATGTAGCCCAGCAGAGTACCCCAAAACACACGTTCCGCTTGTACCCCAGGCACAAGCAGGACCAACCCACCACTCTCCTGTTAAGGGGTCCAGGTCCCCGTCCAAACTTAGACTCTAAGCCCCCACTCCTGAGTCCCAGACTCAGTGTGGTGCTTAGACCTCCACCATCTCCGCCTCCAATTAGTTAGTCCAAAAAGAGCCAGAACCCACGATAAGATAGCAATGAGCCTTCCCTACTCCCATAAACAAGTATGTGCTCAAGATAATAAGTTTGTGGCCTGACGAGAATCTAATGCAACGACCAGTCCTTAACCGACACGGACATGGAAAATAGTGTAACCAAGCTTTGCTCGTTGGCCGTGGAACACAACCTCTTACACCCACCAATACTCGTACCATATCCCTACCCGGTCTTCATTTCCTTTCACTATTTTATCATGAGAGTGATAATAATAATCACCTATTGTGAGTAACGGCAGGTTACTCACACTACCGATAGCCTAAGCATAGCAGCTACTCGACCTATGTTAGTAGGACTCCTGGGTAGGTATATCTATGCATGTAGTTTCAATATAAAATCCTATAACATAAATGCACATCACACACACACACACACACACACACACATATATATATATCCAGTGATCATTCAAAATAAGGGTTATGCACCAGGGCTTGCCTTGGGCAGGCGCGGTGTCAGCTCAGTTAGTTAGTGGTGGCTCTGGGACATCCTCCTGCACCAGGATCTCCTCCTCGTACTCCTCGATCGCCTCCTCAAACTCATGGTCTCCGATGGTCACAATCTCCGCCAACTCGTTCTCTACACGCATGCGATGACGATGCAACACTTAGTATTTTAGCAACAACAGCTCATAAATTAAGAATACACATGGTAAACTACTAAGCTAGCTCTAATGACTAAGATACTAAGCTAACTATCATCTTCATCAAGTAAAGTGTTGGGTTCAACTAGCAAACACATAGCTTTACAATTGAAGGATATATCTCTATTTCTACTAATGATTTAATGTATATTTGAAACAAAGAGCATTTAACTACCCTTATGTTAAGTCTATTCTAAAGCTATAAAAATTATAGGCGGCCCATGGCGAGGAAGTCTGCGCGCTGTGGCACATTAGTGAAAATGCCCCTGGACTATGAGCAAAACAACCCGCAGTCCACGTTACTATTTCTATAGACAACAACTTTACAACGGAACCCTTGGATCTTTCTCCTCTTTTCAACGGCAAAGTCCTCGGCCATCCCCGTGCACTTCGCGCGGTGAGCGGTGGCACTGGCGCTTATATTGGCCACATGGGACCCCCACTGACCTATCTACGAGGCCGACGCTCACCTAGGGTTCGACGTGAGACGATGGGTGGTGGTTGCACTAGCCGAGATGCCGTAGAAGGACCTCTCCACTATGGCGGGCATGCTGTGGCAATGACAACGGTGTTCAGGCAAGCCGCAGCAACAACAAGGTGGTAGGGGTAGCGGGTGAGTAACGACAACTCACCAGTGACCTTACTGAGAAGCTGGCTCGGTCGGAGATGACCCAAGCGAGGCTGGCCACGTGCGCGCTGCGAGGTGAATGACAGACCGCAAAGGCACGACCATGTCAGTGGCGAGGAGGCGGCACTAGATCTACGACTAGCATGCGCACGACGAAGAGGGAGCCAAGGCTAGCTAGTGGTGTAGAGGAATTGGCGCATGATGAAGTGGTGGAGGCTAGCCACGACGCGGGCGGTGACGGGCCTTAACGGCACGATGGTGGGCAAAGCTCCAAAATTGGAGCTCGGCGTGACGTGAGTCAAGGTGGGGTGGGGTTAGCTGGAGAGGGGGCGTGAAGGCAGAGACATGAGCATGAGGAATTGATGAGAGGTGCTCGCTCTCTGGCTCACCGTCACATGACCCGACGACGCCGAAAAATAGAGGGAGAGAGAGATGGGGCGCGGTAGTGGGTTCGCCTCGTCCATGCCTTGGTGGGACACGGCCGACCGGACTTAAGGCGGCATCTACGCACCCGCTACACGACAATGTGGCTAAACCATGTGCACACACACGGAGGCAGGTGGGGGCGCGGCAGGCGTGGCCGCAGCGCCATTAAGGCGGGACGATGACGCAGGGCAGCTGTCGATAGAATATCATCAGCAGTCTTTCGAGGGGTATCCCACGAAGGTAGATTGATCGGCAGAGATACACATAATCAAGAACAAGAAGACAACAGAGATATAAAAGTTAGACAGGTTCGAGCCGTCAGCGCGACGTAATACCCTACTCATGTGGTCTGTTTGATTGTATTGGCTATCGTATAATATTGTGTGTCATCAGATGCCTTAAGCTAAGCCTAGGATCTATATGGGGATATCGACTAGGGGATCCCTGTCCCTCTTTATATGCTTTGGAGGGGTAGGATTACAAGGAAAATATCGTATTTGGTATTATACAATATCTTATTGTAGCCTTGCGGTGCACGTCAACCAGTGTCGTGCGCCGCATGCTTAATCTTGTGGGGTGCGGCCCATATCTTGTCTTATGGATACCGGGGGCCATACCCCCACAGCAGCCCACGTGCGAACTAGGACAAGGCAAGCAACAACAACATAGCGTCGTAGTGGCGTTGATAGCGGCAGCGTCGCGACGCGAGGCGGGTCAGTAGTGTGGACGCGACGATGAGTTGATGGCGCCGGCAGTGGCTCCATCACGGCGCGTGTGGGGTAGTCGACAACAGCGGCAGCGGCTCCGCGCGGCGGGGCCAGCGGCAGTCGAGACCTGGCCAGGCTAGAGGTGGCCACGCGCGGCAGCGCGCGGACGCACACGCGCGACCAACGCGGCGACACCAAGCGCCTGAGCGCGGTGATCACGGCCACGCGACCAACAAGCCCGAAACCGTGACACGTATGAATTTTAAAGCGCTCAACATGACCAAACGGTTGCTCCTAAACCTAAACCGTCTTCACCATGCTCAAGATGGCACATAAGACTACCAAATCGAGCTATAACACTACACCACTCCTTAACCCCATCTCTCACAATAAATTGCTAAACATAGCAATGTCTAACCGTCGGCAGACTTACAAAATTTCTAAGTTTTAGAGCTGAATTTGATTTCCATTTACGATTTCTAAGCTAGTGGAAATATTAGCTCGTAATATTATTTTTCGACCGCAAGTATTTCATTGTCATCTATAAAGTTTGTACTTCAAACTTTATTTAAGTATCACATACATGTTCTATAGCATTTTTGCTTAATAAAAATTAGTTTTAAACCCTAAGTGATATAACATGACTATCGAATCGACTTTCGTTTCGTATTTTAGTTGATCGTTTCGAGTTACAGAAATTAATCTACACACTTTATTACATGCATTAATACATAAACATGATGCTCATGACATATTTTAGTAAATGATTTACGGTGTAACACCGAGGGTGTCACATTAGGTTCTTTCCTGCGATTTGTACGTGTACATTTAGTTGCATGTCATTTATGTGCTTAGATTGAATAGCTGCTCTAGTTGCGTATTCGTCTCTTCTCAAGGTTTTGGAAATAGTTGATATAGTTTTCTCTAAATTGTTTTGTGGATGGATAGTTTAGTTCGTTTATTTCATGGAGGATGAGTGACAGAAGATGGGAAGTTTGAGAACGTGGAAGATGAGGTCGAATATTTAGACACGCCGCCTAGCCTTAAAGATCTCCTATGCCGTGTTAGGGAGAAGTTTGACGGTTATTTGACAATGAAGGGTAGGTTTAATTGTGGGAAGAGTAGGGCACATCATGTGTCGGTGAGTTTGTCTAACGAGGCACATTGGGAGCACTACAAAAAGATAGTTCAAGGAGCCAATGTATCATGTCTTGAGGTTGTTGTTGAGAATGGCCATAAAGAGGAGCATTTGCAAACGGTTGATGGTATTGGAGTTAACGAAAGACGGGTGGGGTATGTTGTTGAGGTAATGGATAACCTAGGTGAAGACACCAACTTGAAGGACATACCCATTGAATCTTTGTCATTGATGTGTACTCTAGTGGCCATGGAGGATTGTAGGTTATATGCAAATGCCCTCATTAACAATGACTTAGATGTGGGTACATATGAGCATGAGGAGTGTGAGAAAGGGGAGGAGGCTAAGATTGATGATTATGATACAATGAATTCGGAAGATTTGGACAAGGAAGAAGAAAACCTAGATGGTGATGACGACGACGAAGGAGGACATGATGGAAGAAGAGAAGGATATGAGGGAGAAGATACTTTTGAAGAATAGGGTGATCATGCATGGCGAAGGACGAGATGATGAAAGAAGAGGCAGAGATGAGTTAGAAGATTCATATGAACAAGAGGCAGATGAGGATGGTGCATGGATGAGTTTAACTGGAACACGCGAGTTCATGTCACCATATATAATTACATAGGCAATGAGATTAGCCATTTTAGGTCGATTCATGTAGATGTTCTCAGTGTTCCCAACTATATGGACATTAGCATGACCGGTAAGGTTGCATGTGATATCGGACTGTCATTGGCTAGGAAATCAGTTGTTGTAGTTGTTCCTTCAGAACTATGCGGGGGAAGCACCATAGGTTGTACCGATGAGTTACAATACCAATTGGGACTAGTTCCATCCATGCTACAATAACAACATTACAATACCTGAGCTTTAGTAATGTCACTACAATGCTTGTTCTGACACAGTTCTAACTGTGCTACGGTACCCGGGGCACAGTACCATTATTACTTGGTTCTGACTGGTTCTAACTGTACTGGTTGGGACTGATTCTAACCATCATAATTCCTCTATAATCCAAACTAGTAGTAGAAAGTTCATTGCTGGTGATTTTTTTCTTGGATCCAATGCTGAGATCAATGGAGCAAGGTGATTCTCCATTTATTCTTCTTTTTTTTGAAAGAGGGCAAGGGATTCTTGTTTATGATGTGTATGTCGATGTCCCAATCTTTGATTAATGTGTGTGTGTTGGCAATAGTACCAATGCACGACATCATCTTCCTCAAGCCCTCGGTTAAGAGAGGGTGGCGAGAGCACGGGCGAGTGGGAGGCGGGCAGAGCACCGCGGCGAAGTGCTCACAGCCAACCGCGATGCAGTGAACGAGGCTAGCGGTGGCAGCGTGGGTGAGCTTATGGTTAGGTTTTATGCTTGGAGAAATCTCCAATGTCCTCTAGACCTAGAGGGATGCCTGGGGCGGTAGCTGGCTAGGTGGCGATGTGCGGTTCGAGGGCGGTGAGATGCGACAACGGTGGCGCTATGGGACAGGCGATGGAGGACAACTAGTGGACGAGGTCGGCACTGGGGGCGATCGATTATTGTGGAGTTAGTGAAGGGCAGGGTGGCAGCGGCAAGTGGTGGGTCGCGTGGTCGCCGGCAGCCTAGGCGCTGGGCGTTGTTGGAGGCCGGCTATAGGAGGTGAGAGGCTGGGGAAGAAGATGCGACGTGTTGCACATTATAAATAAGTCATATGTCGGTTTCGGTAGCTCTTCTCATTTTTATATCAATTTGGAGCAACATACTGAAATGAATAGCAACATACTAAAACAAAAGGATGATAAGATGAAACTGTAGAGATTTGGTTGGTCGTCATGATTGCTCAACCACTCAAGTCCGACCAGCCATGCACACCCAACGGCTTTCTTTGTGCAGAGCATCGGACTTGATTAATCTTCATCGATTTGAGAGGTTTGTAAAATAAGTAAATAAACAGTTGATACTTGGAATCGGAGAGCAATCAATTGATGACAAGTGCAGTTCTGAAGAAGGAGATCTGATAATTGATAACTACTATTGCACTACAGCGTGACGGACGTCTCTAAAATAATTCAGACTACGGGTTTCGATCCATGAAAGATCGGTAAATGAAATTGCCTCAACTTCCCATACGTGCTCAATGCTTTTAGCAGGTGTATCTATTCACACAATTTTAGCCAATTTATTTATTATATTATATATAGCCACTTGATTATTAATTATTGTTTACTCTTTTTTTTTTCCAAAACACAATATAACTCACATACACACTTGTTATTATAGACGCACGCACACACCAACGCCTCCGAGAGATAAGGCTGCTAGCGGGCCGGTCTATATAAAGAAAGAGAATTTTGTGGCTTACTGTGAAATTAGAGGTTTGTTTGGTAGGGATCCAGATTCCGGTAAAATATTTTAAATCTAGATTATCTCGAGAAATGTTTCAAGGGATGAATCAGAATTACTTTTTTGAAACCGTTTGGCTGGTAGATTGGATTTTGATTCTAAAAATATATAAAAATACATATAAATAAAAATACTCTTAAAAAACTCTAGAACTTTTTGTGGATGAAGAATAATCTAAATACAACCCGATTTTAATTTGTTACACTTAAAAAGAAAAGTAGAAAAAAATATTGTCGCTGATGTATCGGAGAAACTAGAAAGAGAATCTAGTGAAACCAAGTTGAAACCATTTCTCTTGGCCTGGCAAAAAAACGAGAAACGATGGAAACGTTTTTCGAGGATGAATTCACGGTTAATACGTTTGGCAGTGTTTCTCTGGTTTCCATATAGAATCGGAACCCATCCAACTAGCCAAACGGGGCATAAAAATAGCGAGCAATTTAATAGAAACATCAAAGTATTAATCAATTTAAAAACAATACTCCATCCGTTCCTTAATATAAGCCATATAGTTTTTAGCACTAATATTAATGCACAGCTTGGGGAAGGATGTGAGACCGAGAAAAAAAAGAAAAACCAGGTCATCTTCTCTCTCCCAATCAGATTGCTTCCTAAATCTAAGGGATTGGCTGGGGCATGTGCTATGTACGGTGGGAATGTTTTCAAACTAATCGGCTTGGAAGCTGATACATACCTATATTTTGGAATTTTCTTTAGAAATCTATATGGCTTATATTAAGGAACGGAGGGAGTAATATGTACATTAAAAATCCATCTCATCTCAAACACTTTCAAATGCAAATAAAAGCAATAAAGTAATGGATTGAGATAACTACCAATTATTACATGCAAATCATAAAGATCTTATTTTCCTTATCCTTCATATTATGATTGTGTGCTTGACAATCTCTCGTACTGTGGTAGTATCTGTTTTATTTCAAATTAAAATAAGCGAAGACCGGGAGTTTGGCCTTTGCCTCGAAATCTTATGGTTTTCTACAAATCTGTAATGAACAGACAACCTTAAGGCATGGGATGAGAGAACCGAGGCTTATGACATGTGTAATAAGAGTAAGATGAGGCATGTTACTATGTCATAGGCCCATACCAAGTCCTCATTGTCCCTATCATCGACTGCCGACGCCTTATTGTCAAACGAAGCAAGGGGACGTAATAGAAACTCTATATGTATAGATTGAAGTGATTTAATCAACTTCTTAATTTACATGTGGAGTGCAAAGTGTGGACTGCGGTCAAAGGAAATAAACCAAACGAGCCACTAAGAGCCCATTTGGTAGAGTCCGGCTTCAGCCAAAACAGCTTGTTATGGCTTCGTTCACCACCTGGTGGTTCAAAACGATAAAAATGTCCATTATGCCCTTATATTTTTTCTTTTCCCCCTCTTTCTCTACCTTATCTGTTCTTTCACGCCAACACGGACCTCCACCACACGTATCTTCTTCAACATTCAATGCATTACATGCCTCTTCTCCAACCTCCACGACTCCACCACGACACGCCTAGCGTTGTGCCTCACCGGCCTCCTCGACGACCGCGAGGCCTCGACGCCGGCTGCTCCCCCGAGCCCTGCCTCTGCACCATCGGCACCCAATTTACTCCGCCCCGACAGCTCCTTGGGGCTTAGGCCACGGTCCATGTTGCCATCAGTCATCACCAAGACATGCCACCGTCAACCGGCGCATCCCCGAGACACACCACCGTTGCCTCGCCTCCGCACCGCCTGCGCCTCGTCTACTCTGCCCGATAGCTGCTGGGGCCGCCTCTGCCTCAGCCTCCGCGTCGCAGTTAGGCGCACTACTACAGAATATTTATTGGAGGCGGGCGGTTTTTTATTCTTGGAGGCGGGTATTGGAACCGCCTCCGATCAAAGGTCACAGCTAATCCGTGACCTATAGAGGCGGTTGTTTTGCCCGTCTCTGTAAATCAAACACACAAAAAGAAAAACCCGTAGACAGGCCCGTCGAGCCCATCCACGGGCCCGCCGAGCCCATCCATGGGCCGATGCCGCCGCTAGCTGCTCGCCGGTGCATGCCGAGATGGGCCCGCCCATTGCCGGATTCGACCTCCCGCAGCCGGATTGGGCCGCTCGTCGTCTCACGCCGCCGTATTCGCCGGATTGACGCCTGATGAAAAGGAACGCCGCCACCTCGCCCGCGCCAGCCCTCGATCCGTCGCCGGAGGGCGGGCACACCGGTGAGCTCACCGGATCCGACGCGCCGCTACCGGAGGCCCCGCATCCAACGCCGCCGCTGCTAGGGTGGGGAAGGAGCGTCGCCGCCGCTGCTGCTAGGGTGGGGGAGGAGCGCCGCCACCGCCGCTAGGTGTGGCTGCCCCGCGTGCCACCGCGAGAGGGAGAGGGATGCCGGAGTGGAGAGGGAGAGGAGTGGGAGGTCAAAGTGAAGAGGGCTGAGGGAGGTAGGGCGAAGTGGGGAGGGAGGCGCGCGGTGTCGGAGAGGGTCGCGCAGGGCCGACTCGGAGGGAGGCTCACGGTCTCGGAGGGAGGCGGTGAGAGAGAGAGAGAGAGAGGGGAGTGAAGAAACCCTATAGTGATTTTCGGAGGCGGGCATCATAAGACGACCACCTCCGAAAAAGGCCATTTTTTGAGACGGTTGTCTTAAGCCGTCCATCTCCGTAAATTGATTTTCCAAGATGAGCAAAAGTGTCCGTATCGGTAAATAAAAAATGCCCGCCTCCGTTAATCGCAGACATTAACCGTGGCGGTTGGATTTTATGACCGCATCCGTTAATAAAATGGCACCGTCTTGCAAAATCATTTGTGTAGTAGTGCGTGGTCCCTTCCTCCGCGCCACCGGCGACAGCGCTCGGACTCGCCTTTGTCTCTGCGCCCACACTAGGGGCAATTTTGCCCTAGGGCACCCTGCGGATCTGACGATGGAGCGGGTGAAACCACATTTTTCAGCTCCTAGATCCACATGCATCTTCTGTCAGCGGGATTTGCGGGACTTCACCTACGGAGCCACAGTCTGTCAAGGCGTTTGGTACAGGGAGCTCAAAAACTACTCCAAGAGTTGTCTCAAAATCCATACCACACGGAACCCTACATATACACTGTATCTCGTACCTAAAACAGAAAAAACTAAAATATCTTATAATTTGCTTTCTCAATTTTAAACTATAAATTGTTCTAACTTTTCTTAGTTTATGGTTTTTACTATATATGTAGACTAGCCATGTATATTGAGGGTGTGTTTGGTTGCTTGAATCTCCATGGATGGGATGAGACCATCCATGAATGGGGCGTGTTTGGTTGGTGGATCATTGTGATAAGAAAATCCATGGATAGAGAATATTCCACTTAGATGCTGGATTTCGTGGTCCGAAAAAATCTGACGGACCAGCTTATCCATGTCTTATAATCTTTGTCATTAGTAAATAAATTAAAGATTATTAGTATGTTATTTTAATACTTAGTAATATGATGGTAGGATTAGTTTTGATAAGTGTTAATATATTGATTAGTGCATTTTCTGTGTGCTAATTAGGATATTTAGTGGTGCTAATTAATATATTTTATTTTTAATTAGTGATTATTATGACAAAAATAGTATTAGTACATATTTATTAATGTCTAATTAGTTGTTATTATTTTTAAATAATAGATATAATTAGTCAACTATTCTTATCCTATCCACTTTCGTCTATCCAACCAAAAAGAAAAATAGCTCATCATATCCAACCAACCAAACGTGCATCATGGATATCCTTATCCTAATATCTATCGATCGCCATATTCTATCCTCGAAACAAACGCACCCTGAAAAGCCAAACTACCTACAATTCGGAATGAAAAGAGTAATTTAGAATTAGGTCCGCAGCTGGTTGGTTGCTCAACTACTCACAACTCCGGCACCCATGGAGGCCTAACATTTCCTTTCGTGAGTAAACATCAACTTGCTCGATTATTCTTCCCGTGCGTATCAAACGCGGTAAACAGGCAACAATAGATATAAGCAATAATATTCATCCTGTTCGCTTGATCGTTTCTGTGGCTTATAAGTCAACTGATATTATTTTATTATGTTAGAAAAATACTATATCATGATTAATAAGCATGACTAATACGATCAAACGAATATGGTGACGAATACGTTTTGAAACAGAGAGAAGGGAAAAAAAAGGACAAGCAATACAAACTCGCAAAGAAAGACGATACATGCATCTTCACGCGTGGTCACGCGCGAGCTGCGTCGCGCAATCGTGCGTGCAAAGCGCGCACAGAACTCGCACCGTACGGCCCGGCACGACGACGACACGCGCGCGCTCGCGCGTCTCACTTGCTGGCGGCATCGTCGGCGGCTGGCTTGTCGTCGCCGTTCTCCTTCTTCTCCTCCTGCTCTTCCTTCTTCGGCCCCGCTTCCTCGTCCTCGTCAGGGAAGGCGGAGGCAGGGAACGAGCGGCCGATCCCGACGCTGGACTTGAAGTAGATCTTGTCGCGCTTCTCGCCGTCGAGGCTCATCTCGACGATGGGCACCCAGAGCATGACCTGCTTGCTGCGCACCCCGGTCATGCGCTTCATCCGCCCGTCCTCCACGTACGCGGTGACCTCGGCGTCGTAGCGCACCCGCGTGCCCGTGCCGCGGAAGTAGTGCTCGTAGGGGGCCTTCTGCCGCATCCACACGAACCCGGTCTCGCGCACCCACCCGCACTCCTCCAGCCCCCGCAGCGGCATCACGCCGCCGGGGAAGCCCAGCGCCTTGAGCATCTCCTTGGAGTGAGCGAAGCAGGCCTCCGCGCCCGTGATGATCTCCGCGCCCTCGCGCTCCGCCTTGTTCTTGTTGCCGCCGGCCGCCGCGGTCGCCGTGGACACGGTGAGGGAAGCCATCGCGTACGCGTCGCGCTGCTACTGCTAGCTAGCGGGTGATTTGGGGGACGATGGCTCGATCTCTGGACCGTGCGGGGGCTTTTCTTGGAGGAGTGTGTTTTGCGTGGTGCAAGTGAGTGCCGCGGGAGGGGTGTTTTATAGGGGAAGTACAGGATCGGAGTGAGTACAGAAGCTGGTTGGCCGTTGAGCTACAGATACTGGTCAGTCAGATCGTTGGGGGTTGCTCTGTTATTAGCTGACCAACAAAGCGCAAGCTAGCCGACACGACGTTTGGCGCCGAATGGGTGCACCTAAACGCCTTCCACATGGAAGCCGGCTGTGTCGTCCACGACCACGAGGACATGCTCACCAGACCTGATGGCCTCCCCAGGGTTTCTCTTTCGAGTTCGATTCGGCGCGTCATTATTTTCTTTTCTGAAGCTACACAATCACTACAATCCAGTACAACATGACTTCCTGAAGATCAAACGCCGTCTCCTCTACTTTCCTCGGTCCAAAAAAGAATATAATCCTTAGACTAAATCAAATTTCGTAAATGGACATATTTATAGAAAAATATTATCAATATTTGCATCTCCAAGTAGATTTATTGTAAAACTAGATTCTACAATTAATCTAACAATGGTGCCGTTCACTGGTCTGGTTTCCAGACCAGCCGGCTGGGCCATCCTCACAGCGGCACTATTCATCAACCAGCCGCTACAGTATTTCTCTCTCACACAACCAGCCACTACAGTGTTTTGGCTTCTTTTTTTTCAGACAAGCGAACGGGGCCAATATGTTCTAAAAAGATGTGGTTATAGCATTGTCCTGTCCGCTTGTCTTATGAGCCGTACTTTTCAGCGCGAAGGAACAGTATTTTTCTCTGAAAGTGCCAAACCCGAACGAATACCTGCGCCCTAGCACCTGTGCTGCTTCGTTACACGCTCGACGCGGCAATAGATATACATCTTTCGAAAACAACAACTGAGTTTCTTTGGACACTGTCACATTGCTCTCCATCGTACGGGGAGATATCATGACGCCGGCGTCCTGGAGTGCTTTTGTGCATGTTAAAAGCATCTGATCTGTGCGATGTCCATAGTGATTTTCTCGATTTGGTATGTATGTTCATATTTTCTTAAATTTACTATACAATTTAACGATGTTATTTTTTCAGTTTAGATGATATGTATGTCGACTGTGCGATGTTCGTAGTGATTTTGTCAATTTCGAGATCTAATGGTTTAGTTTTTCAAAGATGCTCATAAAGATATGATTTATATATGTGTATATTTTTAAAAGTGAGTGTACGTGGCTATAGACGTATACATCAGTGTTGTGTAATTTGAAAAATGAAACACCTGATTCAAGAACTATCCTTTGGATGCCAAGCTGCAGAACTAAATTCAGAGCGTGCCTGCAAGCTTCTGCTACAGCTCCCCAAGAAATTAATAAAAGACGTGTGACTAGTACCTGCCCCAACAACATTTCTAGTGCTATCCCAACATGATGAAACCCTATCCACCATTTCATGATTGAAGGAGCCATAAATACTTTATCAGGAAAGAAAGAGCCATTGAGGGCCTGTTTGGAACGCAGGAATTTCACAGGAATCACACAGGAATTTCACAGGAATCAGTTCAATTTCACAGGAAAAACGCAGGAACGGGGAAAAAATCCCGCGTTCCAAACAGGCCCTGATATTATAATTTCCAGCACATCGCTCTCAGGATCTTTGGCAAGCTCCATTTCATGAACGTGACGGTTTTCGGAGACCATAAAATTCGTGCCGACTCTATGGCCTATTTGGCTGAGCTCTGTAAACAACTTCTAGGTTGAATGCAGAATAACTCTACCAAACAATATATTACAGAGAAATGATTATTTTTTCTGATTATGTAAATTGATTCTCTAAAATAAATTAAAAGGTTGAGAACTAAGAAGAGTCTCTTGGATATAATTCCTCATGTACCTAATTCTATGTGGAAGTTTATTTTTTTTAGAAAAGTGATTATGTGTCTCTGAAAGTGATTATATGTGATTCTCTAAGATAAGCTCAATGTAAAAAGTGTTTCTGTATGTGAAGTGAATCATAGAAAATTAATTCTTTATCCAGCCTCCTAATTCATTTTAGAGAATTATCGCTTCACAGAATAAGCACATAATCAATTCTCTATAAAAAAACTGTTCAAACTCTTGATCTAGCCTAGAAACGGCTAGTGGAGCTCTGCCAAATAGAAACGTCCTGTTCGCTTGGGTTATAAGCCGTACTTTTTCAGCCAACGAATAGTATTTTTCTCTCACAACAAATCAGCCAACAGTATTTTCAGCCATGACTTATCAACCAAACGAACATGACGCTTAATAGTTCCTTCTAGTTCGCTTCACACATATTAATAGCTCCTTCGTGGTAATGTTTCTGCCAATAAAACAATCACGGAAAATATATTGCATCATTGCATGTGAAGTCCGGATCGAAGACGAAGAAAGAAAAAGTACCGGCGTCCAGTCTACAGAACCGGTTAGGCCGGTTTCCTTGCGCCGCACTGTGGCTGGCCACCCTGGGCCCGACAGAACTGGCCTGGCTGGTTTGGGACACAGCCAAGCCGCCTTCCTTGTAAAGTCGCCTGGGCTGCCTGCGTCGGGCCCGGTTTTCTTGCCCTAGTCCGAACCAATTTGTTTCAAAATCAGTTTTAGATTTTTTTTTAGAAAACATGGAGATCACAATTTACGCTAGTTTGTACTAGGATAAGACCACCCCCTCTATATATATCAAAGGATCACGACCAATTGAGGGATCCAACATCCAATCGATTACATTTATTACTTTTTTTTTTCAATCTCTGGTTGTTCGTTGCATCTCTCAACGAGATCCAACGGCATTCTAGGTGAACTTACCGACTCTAGGACAACCTCCCGCATACGTCTCCTCGAGGAGGTGTTCCTAAGTTCTTGCGGCGAAAGACGAGCTTCAAATCGGCCTAACTGATCCTTTGATCGATCTTGCTGGTTTTGGAGTTGCTTGATGCGTGTGATAGGACCTTTGCGACATCGAGTGTGCTAGCCTTGTTGGCGTGTGACGCTAATTGGCGTCAACACCAGACAAAGTTGTGACACATATAATATTATAGAACCCACAAACATATAAAACCATGGTTTATAATAAAACTCCAAAAAAGATTACGGTTTCATTAATTCATAACTATAAATTTGTTACATCCAGAAACTTTATAGCGCTTAAAACTAAAGATTTTATAATCCATGGTGCTTCTTTAATAGAAGTCCAAAATTTTTTGTATGACTAAATGACTAATGTAGGTGATTAGTGAACCGGTTGGCCAATCACGTCACGGAGACCGCAAGCGAGCATTCCTGGTGAGTTGTGGGTTGGTGACGCCCGACCGAGCCAGAAGACCACGACGTGTCGCAACCGACCGGCCCTTCCGTTAGCCCGTGAAGGCCACGTACGCGGCCCGTCGGTGACGCACGGCACGCAGCCACGCACCACTTCCTGGAAATCTCCGTGATGCCACCCGACAGCAGAAAGGGAAAAGCAACAGGGAGGCCGGAATCTTTCGATCGAGGGCACCACCGGCGGCGGGGGTAGTAGCACAGGAGGGGAGCCGTGGAGCGATCCGGTGGGCATCTGCGCCCGATGTGGGCGTGGGGCTGCGTCGAGCGCGTGGCCGCGGGCCTCCTCGGCGGCCCCCTCGCCGGCGGCGGCCGCTGGAGCACCGCCGTCGCCGTCGGGGTCACGGCCGCCGCGGGCCTCGCGCTCGTCGCCATAGTCGTCTCTTCCCGCAGGTCGGTCGGTCCCCGCATATCCCACACCTTCTGGAATCGCTTATGCTTCTGCGTACGCCTGCCTCAACGCGTGCTTGGATGCAGAGGCGGGCTCAAGTCTCCGTGGTGGCGGCGGCGTAGGAAGGCGCCGCTTACGGCCCAGGAGTGGCGCGACCTGTTCACGCAGGAGGGTAAGCTTCAGGACGGCGGAGTGAAGCTTCTGAAGAAAGTTCGGAGCGGAGTAAGTTGCGGCAACTCATGAATGATGCTGGTATGCAGCCTCTGAAGCTGTGAGGCTGATTCATGTGCTTCTCTGACAGGGGATTGAACCGAGTATCAGAGCGCAAGTCTGGCCGTTCCTTCTGGGAGTGTAAGTAATCTTGAGTGTTGATCGCAAAACTGTTGTTGTCATGCTTGGAGATGTACAGTTAGAATCCACAAGATACTTTGGAACAAGATATGTGCATGCTAATATCCTGTACTACTTTCTAGGAAGAGATTCTATTGTAATTGCAATAACATTAACTATGGTCCATGGAGATGGATGAGCCTGCATTTTAGGAAGACCTGTAGTTTATATCATCAGACTGAACTTAAGCAGTTATGGACTGTTAAATGGACATGACAAAATTCGTGAATTTGCTTGCTAGCTGTACAAATGAACAAGTAATATTAGTTCTTTTTCTTTATTTTGCCACAGCTCAACCAGATTTACAGTTATAGTAGGAAATAACGTGCGGTCAGATTTCATAAGCACTTTAGAATGCATGTGTCTGTGTTCAGTATGATAGACTTGACTAATTTGGATTTGAACTCTCAATACAGTTATAGCCTTGACAGTTCTGAAGCACAAAGAGATGTGGTTAAGGCCCAGAACAGGTACAATCTTCAGCATGTATATTTTATCTCTTTATCATACATCTGTTCTTCCTGTATGAAAATGACCGAGTTAAGTTGATCAAAACATGTTTCCCATGGTCTTTCCACCGATTATATACAGCGGTGTTTGTTTTTCTTATTTAGTGCAGGAATGTTGCCTGTTAAAGGACACTGAATTTTAGATGTTGTTTGTCCTGATTGGCTTAAGATGATGACACTCGGTGGCATATTTTCTGTAGGAAGGGATATCTGTTATTGAGGAAGCATTGCCTGCGTAAATCAGCATACAGCATGGAAGAGAGCAAGCAGTCAACTAAAACAGCTGAAGTTAACCATAAAGGGAGGAATAGTTCTGAAAAAGGTGATGAGTCTGATTGTGTTAGTCCTGTTAAATCTGAAGAAGTTCCTGAAAGTCCTAGCATGGAAGAGGCTATAACTGAGGAAGGAAATCCATGTCTCAGTGCAGAACAAGAAGTGCAGGATGACACTTCTGAAACAAAGCCAGAGCAGATGAAAGAAAATCAGTCTTCATCTAGTTCCTCCGATGAGGAAGGGAGTGAAAAAAGTGAAGTGGCTCATGTAGAAGCATCTCATAAGAACTTGGCGTCAGTTTGTGAGTCCTCATTTGAGGATGAACAAGAAAGTATACCGAGATATTTGAACACAGGAGGAAATATGGATGATGTTTTGTTATCTAAGGCTGCCCGCCCTGTGAAGTCTGCACGGGCAATCGAGGATTTTGAGACATGGCAACGGATTATTCGTTTGGATGCAGTCCGTGCTAACGATGAATGGGTTTCCTACTCTCCATCCCAAGCTTCAGTTTCCAAGGAGAGGGCAATTGAATCTGCTAAAGCTGTTTTTCTCAAAGACTATGACCACTTAGAACCATATCGGATCCATCATGCGTCACGCCTTGTTGCTATTCTTGAGGCCTATGCAATCTATGACCAAGAAATTGGATATTGCCAGGGAATGAGTGACCTGCTTGCACCTCTCCTTGCTGTTCTAGAGGAAGATGACGAAGCCTTCTGGTGCTTTGCTGGTTTTATGAGGAAAGCCCGCCACAATTTTAGACTTGATGAAGTGGGTATACGCCAGCAACTCAATATGGTGGCTAGGATAATCAAATACAAGGACTTCCATCTATACAGACATTTGGAGATGCTCCAAGCCGAAGACTGCCTTTTTGTTTACAGAATGGTAGTTGTGATGTTCCGGAAGGAGCTCACCTTCGAGCAGACCCTATGTCTCTGGGAGGTGATGTGGGCTGATCAGGCAGCAAACCGCGCTGAGATTGCAAAATCATCCTGGCGAAAATTGCAGTTGGGAGCACCTCCAACAGATGACCTGTTACTGTATGCAATTGCTGCTAGTGTGTTGCAGAAGCGGAAACAGATAATAGAAAGCTACAGCAGCATGGATGAGATCATAAGGGAGTGTAACAGCATGGCTGGACAGCTGGACATTTGGAAGCTCCTGGACGATGCGCACGATTTAGTGGTGGCCCTTCACGATAGGATTGAGTAGCTGTGGTCTTCATTGCTTGCGCTATTTGTCACATTACCATACTTTCACTATACCCAATCTCTTTGTATGTAGTACGTACCGACAGTGAATAGAACACGATGATGGAGTTAGCTAGGTAGCAATGCCAGTAATTTTTTGAACTGAGCATGCATACTGGACGTGGGCAAAGAGCCCCTTGAATCATATCATTGCCTACCATTCTGATGTATTGCAACCTGTTTTGTTTCTGTTGCACCCTCGTTACATACTGCACTTTTATGTGGATGTTATGTGATGGTGGTGTTATGTGATGGTGGATGTTATGTGATGGGGGTTCGGTGCAAATTGGTGGATCTGGTCTTCTTGGCTGTGTATTATCCAAACCTTTCGGCTATGGCTATCTGTATCTGGACTACGTACACGCAAAAAATCAAACTTATCTGCTTTTGATCCCAGGTCCAAAACCACAGTCCACAGCAATGCTACCATCCATGGCTGTATTGATCATTGAAGTTTGTTTTGTTATATGGGGGAAAACAGAACTATTTGCCAATTTTCTGGTCAAAAAGTACACCCTACTAAAGAAGATGGTTTATGGTCTGGTTCTGTTTATTGCACCGTCCAAGCACGCACACACAAAACAAACATAACTGCAATAACCTGATATCAACTATCATGAAGAGTCAGAAGAGCGTACCCAGTGCAGAGAGCTCCCGCTCTGTGCGGGGTCTGGAGAAGGGTGTTAGTGGCAAGCCTTACCCTCGCCTGTGCAATGCGAGGAGACCACGACTCGAACCCAGGACCTTCCGGTCACAGGCGGTAAGACTCTACCGCTTGCACCAGGCCCACCCTTCTATCATGAAGAGTCAGAATCCATCTTATATGCCTCAGTTCATGGGGTCATGGAGAAAAGAGCACATTTCGGCAACACATGGATGTCCATAATACAGAGTACCATATGGTCGATGAGATAACATCCACCTGACAAATACACTATAAGCAATTATTGAACTGTTTTCATCCCAACCATGACCATAAAACAGATTCCAAAGGCAAGTCTCTAAGAATAGTATACTACTCTGATTTGGTGTACTGCCGTATACCAAATGCAAGGCCCAGGATCATAATGGGCACAAGGAACTGCAGGATCTTGATGAGGAGGTCATTATCCTTGTCTGCGTGGCTGGGCGCTTGCTGGGGGTGCACATAAGTACGTTTTGCTGGGATTGTTGAAGCATCTATCTGCCCGATGTGGTACTTCTCCATCATGTCCCTTGCGGAATCACTGTGGCCAATATCTTCAAAATCAGCCGTAGCATCTTTCCCTGGTTACATTCAAGAGTAGAGATCAGCTCAATATTTAAACGTCATGGTTCAAGGCTGTAACTATGAAGTACAATTGATGTATGTATTAGAGATATAAATAGATATGTATAGCCTGACTTGTATTGTACTTCATATACTTGTACTCCAAGCCTTCTCGGCTATATATATGAAAGGCCACCCCCCCTTATTGGGCGTGCGGTACATTCCCTCTCTACATGGTATCATAGACCGGGCCAATTAGGGTTCCTCTCTTCCGCTGCCCTAGCCCTACCTCTCCCGGCGCCCCCCCCCCCCCCTACCCCCTCTCTCGGCGCCCCCCCCCCCCCCTCTTATGGCCACCAATGGATCCTCCTCGACCGCGACCTCCGGGATCTCTGGATCCCCATCCATGCCGGCCATGACAGACGCCCCTCCTCCTGTGATCTTCTCCTACGCGACCATCAACGTGCGCCAGCATGTGCCGATCACCCTTGATCTCAAGCTGCCGAACTACACCAAGTGGTCTGCCTTCTTCACCGCTATGTGCGGCAAGTTCGGTCTACTTGGCCACATCGACGGCTCCATCCCGGCACGTCCTACTGATCGCACATGGTCACAGCCAGATGCTTGCGTCCGAAGTTGGATGTATGGCTGCATCGACGACAGCGTCGTCGACCTCGCCATGGAACCTGAGCAGACTGCCCGTGATCTCTTTGTTGCCATTACCAATCTGTTTCAGGCAAACCAGGAGACACGCGCCGTCGTCCTAGGTCAAGAGTTCCACTCTATGACCCAGGGTGATTTGTCCATCGACGCCTACGCCCAGTGCATGAAGCACACGGCCGACGCTCTCCGCGACGTTGGCCACACCGTCTCCGAGCCCCAGCTGGTCCTCAACCTTCTTCGCGGCCTCAATCCGCGTTTCGCCAATGCGGCGGTCCTTCCGTCGTTCATCTCCGCACACAACACCCTTCGGCTCAAGGAGATCCGCCTCGCCAACGACGCCAAGGTCTCCTCCGACACCGCCCTTACTGTCGTCGCCCCGTCCACGACTTCAACGACCACAGCCTACACTTCCCCTTCCTGCCGCTCCTCGTCCTCCGGCACCAACCCCAACGGCGGCGGCTATGGTGCGCGTGGAGGCGGCGGCAAGGGCAAGGGCGGCTATGGTGCGCGTGGAGGCAACAACGGCGGTGGCAGCCGCCACCAGCAGCGTCCCCGGGACTCCTGGGCGGGCGTCCCGGCCCCGGCGTCCAGCCGACTGGTCCTTGGGTCTGCATGAACCCGTGGGCTGGTCCTTCTCCGTGGGCTCCTCAGCCGCAGTGGCGTCCTCCAATGGCACCTCTGCCGCAGGCCCACACGTCCTTCGCACCGCCTTCTACGTTCGGTGGCTGGGATCAGGGCGCTCTCATTGCCTCCCTCAACCAGATGGCACTGCAGGGAGGCGCCAGCCCCTGGGTCCTCGACACAGGAGCTACATCTCATATGTCCCCCACGACGGTATACTTCTTTCCCATCTACCTCATTCGCCGTCCTTCATCACAGTCGGCAATGGGTCCTCCATTCCAATTTCTAGTCGTGGCACTTCCATTCTTCCTATAGCTGATCATATTTTTCAACTCAATAATGTTCTTGTCGCTCCACATCTTGTTCGAAATTTGTTATCTGTTCGTCAGTTTACTCGCGACAATAACTGCTCCATTGAGTTTGATGCTTTTGGCTTCTCTGTTAAGGATCTGCAGACCAAGACCGAGATTCTGCGTTGCAATAGTGGCGGGGAGCTCTACACCTTTCCACATTCCAGTCAGCCTGCTGCAGCCTGTCATGTCGCCGCCATCTCCTCCTCATTGTGGCATTCACGTCTTGGTCATCCAACACCTGCAGCCATAGCTACACTTAATAAACTTTCAGCTATCTCTTGTAATAATGCAGCCCGTGGTATTTGTCATGCCTGTCAACTTGGCAAACACACATGGCTGCCCTTTACTAGTTCATCGTCTCGCTGCTCAGCACCCTTTCAACTTGTTCATTGTGATGTCTGGACGTCTCCAGTTCTTAGCGTGTCTGGATTTAAATATTATCTTGTGCTTGTTGATGATTATAGTCATTATTGCTGGACGTTTCCTCTTCGGCATAAATCAGAGGTTCATGCACATATTGTTGATTTTACTAATTATGCTTACACCTAATTCAGCCTGCCTGTCCAGTGTTTTCAGGCGGATAACGGCACTGAGTTCATCAACAATGCCACGTCTACCTTCCTTGCTAGCCGCGGCATTCTTCTTCGCACTTCTTGCCCTTACACGTCTGCTCAAAATGGGAAAGCTGAACGGATATTGCGCACGCTAAACAATATCGTTCGCACCCTCTTGATTCATGCCGCCATGCCTTCAGCTTACTGGGCCGAAGCCTTAGCCACCGCCGTTCTTCTACTCAATCGGCGACCGTCTTCCTCCATCAATAATGGTATTCCCTATCACCTCCTTTATCACAAGATGCCTGACTACTCCTTGCTTCGAGTCTTTGGTTGCTTATGCTACCCAAATCTTAGTGCCACGACACCTCATAAATTGGCTCCTCGCTCATCAGCTTGCGTGTTCATCGGGTATCCCTCTTCACAAAAGGGTTATCGTTGTCTCGATCTCTCCACTCGCAAAGTCATCGTCTCCCGTCACGTGATTTTTGATGACTCACTTTCCGTTTGCGGTTGCCAAACCACCTACGGAGTCACTTGATTTTTTATTACAGGATCGTCTTCCTGCACCTGTGCCAGCTCCTCCTACTGGTGCTCCGGGCCGGCTCTCTACTCAGCCGACCTTCGACGACGACGACACCTTGGCATTGGACCCGGCCATCCTCTGGCACGGTCCGGTCCTTCAGGGTCCTGCTGCCCCTACACCGGCAGCCCCTGGCGCGTCTTCTGCTGCTGACGTCCTGCCTGCTGCTCAGAGAGCAGCACGTCTGCCGGCCCCTGCTGCATCACGCCCGCCGGTGCTCTTCCAGTACAGCCGGCGTCCTCGACAGTCACCTGTGCCCCAGGCACAAGTCGCGCCTCCTCCACCGGCTCCTCCACCGGCGTCTCAGACGGCTCACACACCTGAGCCGGTCCCTGCTGCTCCATTGCGCCGTGTGACACGACAACAGACTGGAACGCTCCCGCCTCCGCCGGAACGCCTGACTTACTCCGCCACGCATGCCTCACCGCTTCCTGCAAATTATCGCAGCGCCCTTGCTGATCCAAATTGGCGGGCCGCAATGGTGGACGAATACAAGGCACTTGTTGACAATGGCACTTGGCGACTCATACCACGGCCTCCTCGTGCCAACATTGTCTCCGACAAGTGGATTTTCAAGCATAAGTATCACTCTGATGGCTCTCTTGTTCGTCACAAAGCTCGGTGGGTTGTTCGAGGATTTTCTCAGCAGTATGGCATCGACTACGAAGAGACTTTCAGTCCAGTTGTTAAGCCAGCTACGATTCGGGTTGTTCTCAGCATTGCTGCGTCTCGTGCCTGGCCAATTCATCAGTTGGATGTCAAGAATGCCTTTCTTCATGGTCACCTGAATGAGACTGTTTACTGCCAGCAACCACCTGGATTCGTCGACCCGGCTGCACCTGACCATGTCTGCTTGTTACAGAAATCTTTGTATGGGCTCAAGCAGGGACCCCGGGCATGGCACCAGCGATTCGCAACTTTCATTCAGACCTTGGGCTTTGTCGCTTCAGTGTCAAATACTTCTCTTTTTGTGTTCAAGGAGGGCACCAGTGTTGCTTACCTGTTGCTTTACGTCGACGACATTGTCCTCACAGCATCCTCGCCTTCTCTTCTTCGACATATTACTGAGCGCCTCAGAGTTCGTCATGACTGATCTCGGGGACCTTCATCACTTCCTCGGGATTTCTGTCACTCGTTCTGCTGACGGCCTTTTCCTGTCACAGCGGCAGTATGCAGTTGATCTTCTCCAGCGGGCTGGTAAGATTGAGTGTCACTCTACAGCCACCCCAGTCGATGCACGCGCCAAACTGTCTACCACCGATGGCTCACCAGTTGCCGATCCAACACAATACCGGAGTCTCGCCGGCGGTTTACAGTACCTCACATTGACTCGTCCCGACATTGCCTATGCAGTTCAGCAGGTCTGTCTCTTTATGCATTCTCCGCGTGAACCTCATCTGGCGCTGCTCAAGCGGATTTTGCGATATGTCAAGGGCACACTGTCTACAGGTCTTCACCTCGGTACCGGGTCTCTTGACACTCACAGCATACCCGGATGCTGATTGGGCTGGCTGTCCTGATTCTCGGCGGTCTACGTCTGGATACTGTGTCTTTCTTGGTGACAATCTGGTGTCTTGGTCCTCCAAACGGCAGACTACAGTTTCTCGTTCCAGCGCGGAAGCTGAATACCGTGTTGTCGCCCATGCTGTTGCTGAGACTTGTTGGCTTCGTCAGCTACTTCAGGAGCTTCACACTCCTCTTACTTCGGCGACGATTGTATACTGTGACAATGTCAGTGCAGTCTACATGACGGGTAACCCTGTTCATCATCGCCGCACGAAGCATATAGAGATTGACATTCATTTTGTTCGCGACAAGGTTGCTCTAGGACAGGTTCGAGTCCTCCATGTCCCTTCATCCCACCAGTTCGCGGACATTATGACCAAAGGCTTGCCTGTACAGTTGTTTACTGATTTTAGGTCCAGTCTTTGCGTCCGAGATCATCCCGCTGCGACTGCGGGCGGGTATTAGAGATATAAATAGATATGTATAGCCTGACTTGTATTGTACTTCATATACTTGTACTCCAAGCCTTCTCGGCTATATATATGAAAGGCCACCCCCCCTTATTGGGCGTGCGGTACATTACCTCTCTACAGTATGGCTTACCAGTTACAGCTAGCAAAACCTCATCTCCACCAGGATGCTCATCCATAAATGGAGTGACGTCATACACCTGAAATGTTAATAGAAAGAGAGGAAATGTTCTAGTCAAACACATATTGGAAAATAGATGACAGAAAATTTCAATGATTTATTCCATTTTATGAGATTAATAAAAGAAACAAGGAACATACATTACAGAGCAGAAGCATAGGTTTCGATGTTTCAACATCTTACACCACCACATCTACTTATAGTTTACCAATCTTAATTTATGCAAAAGGTGAAGAAACAAGCCAGCACAGTTCGTTAACTTATGTCAGGAAGCTCTGCGGATGTTTAAGTCTTGTAACAACACTACAAGGGCAAGAATAGTGGTTGACTTCAAAGTAAACTTAGGGTCAAAAGTCCTACTTCCAAAAATAGCATGCCCATTAAGCATTAGCTACACCGAGAATAACAAAACATTTGTCACAAACAAATGGAAGGCAAGTTACTATTTTCTTTTTAAATAAAAATAATCAACTTCAGTGGAATTAGCACATGGTACGCATTTTTCCAGCAGAATGTTTGAGATAATAATAGCTTAAAGGATTTGTATATAGGAGAAAACAGGAAAAGAGTTAGAAAATTTCTGAATGGAAAACATTGGATCTAAGAAAATATATTGATTCTAGAGTAACAACTTCTTACTTTTGTGGTGCAGCGGAAACCTATATAATATATGTGGTGCAGCGGAAACCTATATAATATATGGGCATACTAGTACATCCAAGGGCATATAATTGAAAACAGAAAAAAAATAATAATGACCCACATGTCGTAAGCACACCATTTACTTGGTCAGATATGAAAATATCAACCATGAATCATCATTTATGTAATTTATATTTCAGACTTTTTTGAGGAATTATATATTTTACCGAATCATTTTATTCTGCCACGAACCAAAAAAAGCAGGATAAAACAAACCATAATATATAGAAAGGTGCTCAATTTAAAGCACTATCCTTGTGGTAAATTCTGAACATGCGATGTGAGTGGGTTGTAATAAGCTTTTGTCCTATAATCATCCAAGCATACAGAGCAACATGAAGTTGATCTAAAGGCAGTGGCTCGTCCTCGATCAAATCAACCCAACTCATCATTGAACATGGAGTAGATCTAAAAGGCGGTTTCTGGACCTGGATTGAGTCACCCACTGATGAATAACTACAACTGCTATTTGACAATCCAAAACATCGTAGTACGGCAGTTTAGTTTCAGCAAATGAGAAAATCTGATTCGAAAAACTCTGCAAGAGTCGCGGAGTATTGAAGGCCACATGTACCGAAGATAAATGCACAACTGATTCAATTCTGCTGCTGCAAGAAACCAAGCCTACCATCAATTATTCTCCATAAAACCTTATCATCGAACAGATAGCGTCGTAAGCTTTCCTTACGCCGTAAAACCTTTGCAATCAAGAGGGAACGAAAGGAATTACCATTCCACCAACAAGAACACCAAACAATTTCACAAACCATACCCTATGAAACCACCAGAGGCATGCCACCAGCTATCCAAAATCCTGTGCCACCACAAAGGGGAGCCGAGGATGGGAGGGGAGCAGAAAAAACGCACCTTGCCGGCGATGATGATCCAGCAGTCCTTGGTGACGTTGTGCTTGGCGACTTCCTCGAACCGAAAGACCTTATTCTCGCCGGCCATGGCAGACTCCTACGCACCTGAGACAAAATCCCCCTCCGAAAGAGTTAGCCCTTCGCAGCAAAAATTCCGAAACCGTACTGAATCGAGCCATGGAGCGTTGAAGCGAAAGCAGTTGGACTGCTAGTGGTTGGCCGATGGGCTTTGTTTGGCTCACCTGCGCTTCGCCTCAAGACGGAGGTGGAGGCCGTCGGGTAGGTCAGCGTGTGTCGCGCTCGCGAACGGGAAGCGAAATCACGCGATCTGGACAGCTTCCGCCCTCGGTGGCGCCGGCATGGCGGCATTTGAGCCCGGTGCGCCCCATCCCATTCCCCTAGACCCCACCGCACGCCGCGGGCGGTGACGTTCCCAAAATGCCCCTCGAGAGCCAGCTGCTCTTTTTTTTTTTTTGAGCAATCGGCTGTCTTCATAGAGTTTACTATTCATTTGGCCGATCTGGGTTGCCAATATAGTTTGTTATAAACTTATAATGCTTGAAGCTCTTGCAGCACCAAGGCTTGGTGATTATGCATTAGTGGATTTTTTTCTATAAATTTTCTGCCAAGTGAGATCCTGATTCGGTCAAAATTCTGTGATTATTGCTCTGTTGTGGCCGAATCTGGTATATCATAGTTGATTCTTCAAAGTGGTTCGGCTGTGAACTATGCTATAAATATTGGGTTTAGGATCCATACATTCCTATGGCTTAGCCAGCTGCTGGACAGGGCCTTTTTTTTTCCATCCCGTGTTGGACCTCCAGGCCCGGCTCGGCCCATAGTACCATGAGAGGCTGTTACTGCGTTGACACGTAAGCTTTCCCCCTCCCCTCCGCTGACGCGACGCCCGCCTCGGCCCGCGCTGGTTTCCGTTCGCGCAGTGACTGACCACGCGGCCGTGCGGGCGCGAGACGAGACGAGACCAGTGACCACCACGCGCTCGCGGCACCCGGCTCCGCTCCCAGATCCCGCCGCGCGCGCGAGCGAGCCCCGAGGAGTGACCATGGAGGAGCCCACGGAGACCAGGCCAGCCGGTGCGGAGGATCTCGCGAACGACGCACGAGAGCCGGAGGGGCCTCCTCCGGAGGTTGAGGAGGAGGAAGTGGAGGAGGAGCCGCCGCGATCGGCGACGGCGAAGCAGGAGGAGGCGAAGGCGGCGCTTGGGTCGGAGGGGTCCCGCCCGTTCACCATGCGGGAGCTCCTCGGCGAGCTCAAGGAGGACGGCGAGACGGCGGCCGGCGGCAGCGGCGCGAGATCTGCCTTCGGCGATGGGAACGGCGTCGGATCCGCTGATGCTGAGGGTTCGTCCTACAGGTTTGTGCTTATCCGCGTTATTTAGATCTCACTGCATGTACTGGATCACTGTGGTTTGGTTAGGTTTGTGGCATTGCGTTTTTTAGCCGTACACTTTGGACTTCGCGTCGGATCTGCGTTGGCTACGTGAATTTTGTGTTGGCTACGTGAATTAAGCAGCTGCTGCTTACTTTTGGTGCTTTAGCTGCTGCCTTAGTGGAGTTGTATTGTCATATTTGAGCTGCGAATGCTGGTTGCATTAGAATGCTTATGTGCAAGCACAATTGTTACCATGGATTGTGGTATTTTGGTGATCTTTCTTCAACAAAGCAAAATTGGTGTTAATGCGAACCTACTACAGCTCATCTTCTGGTAGGGTAGGATTGTTATATTATTAGGTATATGGATATGGAAGCACCTTTGTCCTTATGAAAAGCTGTGAACAATTTCTCCTTCTGTTATAACGAATAATCATCTTCTGGTAAGGTAGGACTGTTATATTATTAGGTATATGGATATGGAAGCACCTTTCTTCTTATGAAAAGCTGTGAACAATTTCTCCTTCCGTTATAACGAATAATGGGTATCAGATGGTTGTTACCTTTTAGTAAATGCATTAATCATTATATCTGCTTAAATTCTGTAATTTTGTATCCGATTAGTTCACAGCTGCTGCAGCGTTACTAGTTCACATTTATTTGTATTGGCTTATGCACAAATTCCTAATGAAATGGTTCAAACAGTAAGTTTAATTGATTTATTCTATTTATTTCAGCCAAGATAGCACACAACAGTTTTCATCCCACCATGATGTAGCGATGGACTTGATAAATAGTGTAACTGGAGTTGATGAGGAAGGACGTTCTCGCCAAAGGATTCTTTCTTTTGCTGCCAAACGGTTTGCTTAGCATGCCTGATTAAACTTTGTTTTTTATTGCTACATTTAGCTTGCACATTTTGTAGTTCTCCCTGTAATTACTTGTTGCTGCCAAGTTTAAAGTTCTGTTACGCAGGTATGTAAATGCAATTGAAAGAAATCCTGATGACCCTGATGCATATTATAATTGGGCTCTTGTCCTCCAGGTACACATCTACATTCCTTTTATACCTCCCTTTTTTTGTGATGGTCTTTTATACGTGTTAATATATAGTGAACGCATAGCTGTGATCAATGCATAATTCAATGCTGTTGTTTATAGCATGCATGTTACATATGGGCTGCAAAATTGTTGTTTATATTTTAGGCAAGTTTGTATCTTATTCTTTTGAAATATTATTTCAGGAGAGTGCAGACAATGTGGATCCCAATTCTAGTTCCTCTAAAGATGCATTGCTTGAGGAGGCTTGCAAAAAGTATGCTGAAGCTACCCGACTTTGTCCAACTCTTTATGATGTAAGTTCCTCACTTCATATGTTTGATCAGAATAGTTCAAATTTACAGAAGGTTTTTCAGTGCTTTTTGGCCCTTTCGGAAAAAAAGAATAAAAAGTATCACAATCACCTTTTCAAATAGTCTACGAAAAGCATCACATCTAAGAATATGACTTCATGGTTCTAACGTATAGTGCTCAATGTTGATCATTCTAATTGTCTCAGATATCTTGATGCTCCTTTGACAAATTCTCTTTTTTTAGGCATATTATAACTGGGCTATTGCTATTGCTGATCGGGCTAAAATGCGAGGTCGGACAAAAGAAGCCGAAGAACTCTGGAAGCAGGTTTAGTGAGATGTCTCACATACATCTATAAGCTTGGTTATGTTGAACACCAAATTATTATTATGCGAGTAATGCAAGTAAATCAGGTTTTGTCAAATATTGAATTTTGTTTTGGTTTCCTTGTGGTGCCTGTAATGCGAGTATGCAATTGTGGGTTTGTGAGATATATATATATATATATATATATATATATATTGAATAAACATGAGCTCGCAATATATGTTGCACATATTAAGTTGTTCTTGTCCTATCTATTAAGATATATAATACTTCACTGTCTCTTTCGTGAATTTGGATGGATAAATAAGTGCTCACAAGTTATCCAATAGCAAATCAGGTAGCAAGCAGCATGTTTCGTCACCATTTTCTTTTTCTTCAAAAAATTCCCTGATAGCTGGTGAACCTTTTGTGCTATGTGATGACACTATTTCTTATCTTTTCTTGAAAACCTTGGTACATCCAACTCTGCTCAATGTTTAGTTTCATCAAGAATTTCAAATTTTAACCTTAGCATTTGGGGGAACAATAAATCCCTAGGGGTTTGAACAATCCACACATCTCTATTCCTTGCCATTAAGCTAAAAAGTTACCATGTTTTCTTGCCAAACATACTAATGTTGTTTTTGTTGTGAAGTATTAGTGGATTGCCCACCTCTTCCCAATCGCTTAAGCTTTTGGGTTCACTTGGTTGATGCATGAAACCTAACATGGTATCAAAGCCAGAGGTCTTGAGTTCGAGCCCTGGTAGAGGCATCTTTTAAGTCCTCTGCTCCCTTCTTTATTTCCACGTTTGCACCTTGTTCTAGTTGCACGTGAGTGGGAGTGTTGTGAAGTATTAGTGGATTGCCCACCTTTTCCTAATCGCTTAAGCTTTTGAGTAATGGTCCCACGAAGGTAACGCAAGACACGAAGAAGATGACTAGTGGAGGTGAGTGGGAGCGGAAACAAACTGACTAAGAATGTGCACAGCATATGAAATGTCAGGACGAGTCACACCTAAATAGACAAGACTCCCAACAATATGACGATATCGAGTGGGATCAGTGAGAGGTTCACCATCAGTTGTGCGAAGATGAAGATTAAGCTCTATGGGAGTCTCAACAGTGCGATGATCAGTGAGGGAAGAACGATCAAGAAGATCTTGAATGTACTTTTCTTGGGACAGATAAATGCCATCAGAGGTTGAAGAGACCTCAATCCCAAGAAAGTAACGAAGAGGGCCAAGATCAGACATGAGAAACTGCTCACTGAGACGTGCCTTCACAAATGCAATATACTCAGAATCATCACCAGTGATGAGCATATCATCAACATAAAGAAGAAGAGTGCGGCCACGAGATGAATTATGAACAAACAAGCCAGGGTCATGAGCACTCGGAGAAAAACCAACAGCCGCGATCACAGAGGAAAAGCGCTGAAACCAAGCGCGAGGAGCTTGTTTGTTTCAGTCCATAAAGAGAGCGACGAAGACGACAAACGATGCCATCAGGAACAAGATACCTAGGAGGTGGTCGCCTGTAGACCTCCTCATGGAGTTCACCATTAAGAAAGGCATTTTTGACATCGAGTTGAGAAATGGACCAGGCACGAACAGAGGCCACAACAAGGAGAGTGCGAATAGTGGTCATGTGAGCCACAGGAGCAAAGGTCTCATCATAGTCGCGACCATGCTCCTGTTGAAAACCACGAGCAACAAGACGGGCCTTATAACGCTCGAGAGAGCCATTTGAGCGAGTCTTAATCTTATAAACCCACTTACACGTGATGGGACGAGCATGAGAAGGAAGTGGAACAAGATCCCAAGTGCCAGTACGCTCTAGAGCAGCAATCTCCTCAGCCATGGCATGTTGCCATTCTGGATGACAAATGGAATCATGGTATGTGGCCGGCTCAGAAAGAACAATGCCAGCAAAACCATACCGGTTTGTAGGCTTTAGCGACCCACGATCACGAAGATCATAACGAGAGGATGGCTGAGAGGAAATATCCGCAACCGAAGATGTCTCAACCAGGGGGTTTGGAATCATAAATGGACCTAAAAGGAACATGTGAAGGCGGCTGAGAAGGCAGCGAAGGAGAGGGTGCAAGAGGAGATGGTGGAGGAAGAAACACAGTGGAGATAGGTGTATCAGGAAAGATCAAGAAGGAAAGAGGCTCAACAACGGTCTGGGGAGAAACATCAGAGGTAGGCCGAGGATAGAATGAGCGAGACTCGTCAAAAGTAACGTCCCGAGAAATCCGCATACGACGAGCAACAGGGTCCCAACAACGATATCCCTTGTTCAGCACTATAGCCCAGGAAAACACACTCAATAGATTGAGATGTCATCTTAGTGCGTTCACGAGGAGCAAGAAGGACATAGCAAAGACACCCAAAAAGGCGAAGACTGGAGTAATCTGGTGGCTTGCCACAGAGGTGCTCATATGGGATTCCGCCTTGAAGAGCAGGTGAAGGCTGAATGTTAGTTAAATAAGTGGCAGTGGATATCGCATCAGCCCAAAAAATGAGGTGGAACAGAGGAAGCAATCATAAGAGCACGAGCAGTTTCAAGAAGGTGGCGATGTTTACGCTGAGCGTGCGCACCAGGACAAGAAAACTGAGAAAGAGTGCCCTGCTCAGAAAGAAATTGGCGAAAAGCGCACAAGAGATACTCCCCAGCAGAGTCAACACGAAAAACACGAATAGGAGTGTCAAATTGAGTATGAATCATCTGAGCAAATATCTTATATATGGATAACACCTCATTACGATGTTTCATGAAATACACCCATGTGAAGCGAGGGAAATCATCGATAAATATGACATAATATTGATGACCCCCTTTTGAAACGAAGGGTGCAGGACCCCATACATCAGAATGAACAAGGTCAAAGGGACGCTGTGACACTGACCCACTAGAGGGATATGGAAGTTGGAGCTGTTTGCCAAGCTTACAACCCTGACACTGATCTAAAGAAACATCACCAGAAACATTCCCCCAAAAGACCACGACGGACAAGAGTGGATAACCGGGAACCACATAAATGTCCCAATCGATGATGCCACTGAGCAAAAGATGAAGAAACCGATGCAGGAGAAGCAGAGCCCACAAGACTGGCAGAGGTAGCGGAAGGAAGACGAAGCCGGTCAAGTTCCCAAAGACGCTGAGAATCACGGCGGCGAGGGCCAGTACCAACCAGGAGACCCATGCTGAGATCCTGGACACGACAAGAGTCAGAATAAAAAATAACACGACAACCATGATCAGTGAGCTGGCCAGCGGAAATAAGTTGCATGGTCAAATTAGGGACATATGAAACAGTAGGAACATGAAAAGAGGAGGACAAAAGAGTGCCATGTCCAAGAACAGGGAGAGGTGAGCCGTCGGTGGTCTGAACAGTGATAGGAGTAGAAGGAGGACGAATGGAAGAAAGACTGATACAATCAGAGGTCATGTGAAAAGAAGCACCAGAATCAAGAATCCATGGCAAAGTACCTGAAGTGAAGGTGGTTCCCCAGTGGAAGACTGTGAGGCAACAGCAGAAACCAAAGGTGCAGAGACTGGGGTGACAGAACCAGCAGCTCCAGCAGGCACAGAGGGAGCTAGCCGACGAAGCAACATAAGTATCTCCTGTGTCTCAGAACCAGCCAAGCTACTCGAAGAGGGTCCAGCAGTAGAACGATCAGAACCCTATGAGGAACGACCACCTCGGGGTGAATGAGCCTTCTCCTTCTTCTTATAACAATAATCTTCAACATGTCCATCTTTTTCACAGTAGTTGCAGTGAAGTCCATCAGTACTACCACTCCCAGAGGAGGACACCGCTGACGAAGGTGCTGTAGGGAGGGGTGTAGGACGTCCAGAAGTTGTCATGGATGGAGGTGCAGAGCGAACAGCCAGCACTGACGAGGCAGCTGACTGCAGCAAGCTAGCAGAACGAAGACGGATCTCTTCATTCCGAACAGCTGCAAGAGCATCCATCAGGGACACACAGGGTTCACGAGCTAGTAACTGGGCACGAAGAGGCTCAAACTCAGCACGAAGACGGGTTAGAAAATCGTAGATGCGCCGAAGCTCAAGGTGGCTCTGTTGCTTCCTGCAGGACTCACAAGTGGCAGGGGACAGCTGAGGACTCAGAGTGTCAAGCTCACGCCACACACTAGAGAGCTGGTTAAAGAACTCCTCAATTGTAGCATCACCCTGTTGCAACAACTGCTCTTGGCGTAAAGCCGCAATGTATGTGGACTGACCAGATGGCTCATAACGCTGGCGAAGAAAAGCCCACATCTGAGAAGCATAGTCAAGCTCTACAATATGGGCAGTCAAATGTTCCTCCATGCTAGCAGTTAGAATAGCACCTGCACGAGCATCCTCATCCAACCAAGTCCGATATGCTGCAAACTGAGACATGTATGAGGCCACATCATCATTATATTCATCACGCAATTTCTTATCATCGTCTGAAGTTGCAGGAGGAAAGACTGGCTGCACAGGAGGAGTGGGTAAAGGTGGACACGGCAGTTCACCAGTGAGAAAATCCCAAAGCCGTAGACCACGCATATGCCAACGCATGCGAGAAACCCAAACACGATAATTAGTGCCATTGAAAATTACTGGACATCGTGGAATCTGACCCCCATTAGACTGAGAAAGCAGACCAGCAACCGGTTGAGGATCTGAACTTGAAGCCATCCTAGTTCAGAGTGCAAAGAGAACCAAACCAAAAAAGGGGGGGAAAACGGAGCTCTCCTCTGCTCCAAGCGAAAGCAGAGCAGAGCAGAGGGCCGCGCCTGGTCCCCGAGCAAAACAAAGCAGGGGCGGCTTCAACCAGAGGGCCGCGCCCGGCGGGGGGAGGGGCAGCAGGCGGCAGCCAGGGGAGGTGCGGCAGCCAGGGGAGGCCGCGGCCAGCCGGCAGCAGGCCGGAGCGGGCACACGCGGCCGCCCGACGGCTGTGGCTGGGCAGCACCAGCAGCTGCGGCGGCACGCAGCCAGCCGCGGGCCGCGACGGATAGGTGCGACGGCGCGGAAGAGAAGCTGCAGCCACGGGTCGCGACGGCGTGCGGATGGCGCGCGGACGAGCACGCAAACGAGCGCGGCGGCGCACGGGAGGAGCAAAGCAGGGGCACTCGCCGGTGGCAACGATGCCGGCGACGCCTGCAACGGCAGCGAGGTAAACCTAGACACCGGCTCTGGATACCATGTTTGGAGTGAATGAACTCAATACATTCCGGTGGGCTTCAGCCCAAACATGTACATGGGCATATATGCATAGAAGCCCTTACACAAAGAGGAAATAGCAAAGACACCTATACATCTATATCTAACAGTTTTAAGTTTATGATTAAATTTGATTGCATTTGTTATTTACACTTCTCTTTCTTTGGCAGGCAATACTGAATTATGAGAAGGCTGTCCAGCTTAATTGGAATAGCCCACAGGTTAGTGTTAAATCCTTATATTTATCTGAGTTCTTGAGTGCAGATTATATGATAAAATAAAAAGATAAAAGGCTCCAATTTGAGTTAAGTGGACGATTGATGTGCGCATATAACTGATATGAAGACCATCATGGTTCAGTAGAGTTTCGTTAGTAATGTTGCACACATGTTTAAACAATAAGAATAAGAATGCCATCCTTTTGTAGTGATAGCTGTTTTTTTTGTTCTAATTTATCGATTAAAGAAAGAAAAAACTTGTTGCTGGTCAAGAAACCAGAGCTTGCCATGGCTTATCCTTATTGTTTAAATTCCTGTGATCTTTCGTTACCGAAATTCTTTATAAACTAATCTAAAGAAATATTTTTTATGAAAGGATCTTGTTTTTTCGGGTCCATTTCTCTCCACCAGCATTTGACCAAATCCATGAAAAGAGATGTTCTGATATCACTTCAACTTGAAACTTCTAATCTTGAATTTTTAATAGCCAGTGTTGCTGCTTTCTTAATTGCCTTTCTTTTCGATTGCAGGCTCTCAATAACTGGGGTCTTGGGCTACAGGTACATCTCATCAATTTTATTTTCTTAGTCTTATTCCCTGAAGTTTAGTTAACTATTTGCTCTTGAGTTGCACCTGCCTATGCTAGCAGTTTATTGAGTATGAATTTGCAATGCAGGAGCTGAGTGCAATTGTTCCTGCCCGGGATAAACAGACCATCATAAAAACAGCTATAAGCAAGGTAGATACACTATCCCATTACTGTGCCTAGGAATTATTTTTTATGGTATTGCTTAGTAAAAATTATCTTTGATGAACCACTGACACCCGTTTCTACTGTATTCATAGTTCCGTGCTGCAATTCAGCTGCAATTTGATTTCCATCGGGCAATATACAACCTCGGAACTGTCTTGGTGTGCTTCCTGCCTCATAACTCACCTGTTGAATGATATATACTTTTCTTAGACTAAAATAATGAGTTTGTTTTAGTATATTATGTATAAAATTCTAATAGATTTTATAACTTCTACAGTTTAAGTTTCATGACAATGCCACACATTTTGTTTTATAATGCTGCAGTACGGTTTAGCTGAGGATACCATGAGGTCTGGGAAGCCAGATGTCTCCCCTAATGAGCTTTACAGTCAGTCTGCTATCTATGTTGCAGCTGCTCATGCTCTGAAGCCAAATTACTCGGTATCTATATATGCATCTTTTACTTTCTCTACCATATGCCTTGGACCTTTCTTTTTTTTTTTTCCCTGCAAACTTCCTTGGTTGACAGTGTGATCTTTTGTCAAATGCAGGTCTATCGCAGTGCTTTGCGATTAGTCCGCTCAATGGTATAATTCATTTTTTCTGTTTCTAATGAACTGTGTTAGTTTATTCTGTTTGATATTGTTACCTAATAGTATTGGACCTTATTGTTGGAAGCTACCTAGTAATAATTAAAAGTTCATGTAGCTGGGATATGATAGCTGCTTTTCAGTTCAGTTATCCATGTGTATGTTGAACTCTTTTGCAACCCATATTCTTGAGGGAAAAGAACTGACAACCCTCAAGGTCTTCAAACCTTATTAATTTTTGTTTCTCTGAATGACACAGTGTCCTGGTCTTCTTTTTAGCACATTTTTCTGTTCTCCAGATGTTCTCTTGTCTAATTCTTCATTATGGCAGTGTTCTTCTGTTCTTATTGCATCTTATACCATGCAGTTACCTCTGCCATATCTCAAAGTGGGGTATTTGACTGCTCCTCCAGCTAACAATGCCATTGCACCACACAAAGATTGGGAGAGATCACAGTTCATTTTGAATCATGAGGGACTCCAGCAGGTATTTTGCCAATGTTAATCATTTTCATTTTGCATACTTATCTCCATTGATACTCTGTTTAGATTGAAGTTACCGGTGTTTCCAATATCTTTTGTCATGGCCTTATCCAGTTGACTAGTGTTGCTGTGAATTATAGGCTGATGCTTCTGACCAGCCTCCATCACAATCCCCTGGGCATTTGGACAGGGGCAGAAAACCTGTCAGAATAAGCGTTGCAGATATTATTTCAGTGTCAGCATGTGCTGATTTAACTTTACCAAGTGGTGCTGGCCTCTGTATAGAAACTATTCATGGTCCTACATTCTTGGTATGTGCCTGCCAGTTTATTGTTACAGCTCGTTTGTTCATCTTTTTGGATATTATTTTATTCCATTGAAATGGATAACATTTGTTCTTCAGTATCTGGGCATAGGTTACACTTTTAAATCTGCTTGTTCTTCAATAAATTGACTGAACAGTCAACCCTTTTGAAGTTAATGGGCAGCAAATGTGGTGCAATGCCTTGTATAGCCAATTTGACTACCGCTAGCGAAAATAAATGGTGTGGAGTACATAATTCAACCCATTCTTCTCTCTCCCCTGACAGGTTGCCGATAGTTGGGAGGCTCTTGACGGTTGGCTAGACGCCATACGCCTTGTCTACACTATTTTTGCAAGAGGAAAGAGCGATGTACTTGCCGGTATTATTACTGGTTAAATGGCTTGCTGCAAATGCAAAACTGTCACTGGAGAGACGCAAAGTTTTGGAGATTCTGCAGCAACCTTATCAGCTAAATGCCCCATTTGATTTATTACGTCTCCCGTCTGTGATGTCAGTTTTCCTAGATGTAGGGTATATCATATATATTCATTTGTAACTCGTAATTTCCACTGATTGGTGATAGGTCCATTTTCCTTTGTAAAAGTGGCCGTGTTACTGTGCTCTTGTTTAGTTCCCACCCAAAAACTTTACACCCTGTCACATTGAATGCATCGAATGTTTGGACACGTGTAGGAAGTATTAAATATAGACTAAAAAATAATTAATTGTACAGTTTACAACTAATTTGCGAGACGAATTTTTAAGCCTAATTAGTCTATAATTTGATGATAAAGTGCTACAGTAACACATATGTTAATGACGGATTAATTAGGTTTAATAAATTCGTCCCGCGGTTTACTGGTGGATTTTGTAATTTGTTTTTTTATTAGTATTTTTACACCTCATGCTCTTTCTACATATATGCTAAAGTGTTTTGGTTCGAAGCTCGCATATATGCATAGATTGGAATTGTGGGAGAGTGATTACTATCAAATGATGCTAAGGTGTATAGAGTAAACCTTTGAAGCATGATACCAATCGAAGTTGCACCTTTAAGCTCATTCTTAGCACCATAGTTAGCTAGATATCACTTGGAAATAAAATCACTAGATACCTCGTGAGATCAACATTAAAAGCAATGTACTAGTATTACTTGAAAAGCATACCAAGTGTCTAGCTATCATCCTATGTATGCTAGTTATTGAATCATCATTCAAGTTTTATAATCAGAATACACCACACAAGCATGCATATCAAATTTAAGAACTTTATGCAATGCAAGCAAGTACATGACTATGCACATATCAAATGCAACCAATTAAAGTTCGTGAGCTTGCTCCCCCTACTTGTGTGTTTCTCTTGTCCAAGAATGATCCATCTCTTTTCTTCAATGTTACTCCCTCTTTGTCCATGTCTATGTCCAACCTCTACTTCTTTGTCTCAATTGCAAGCAAGCACATGACTATGCACATATCAAATGCAACCAATCAAAGTTCATGAGCTTGCTCCCCCTATTTGTGTGCTTCTCTTGTCCAAGAATGATCTATCTCTTTTCTTCAATGTTACTCCCTCTTTGTCTATATACATGTTCAACCTCTACTTCTTTGTCTTAATCTCTCCCAAAGCTTTCATATCTTTGAATCAATCTCTCCCCCTTTGTCATCAATTTTTATAAAAGATGTGCTTCTCATTGATGAAAATGTTTCCATTTGGGGTAGATGGTTGAGTCTTAAATCTGGTATTTTTTATGAACATCACTTTATTGTTGGAATGACACCACTTATATAGCTTCTTGAGATACCACACAAAGGATCTTTGACCTTGATACCAATTTGTGGGACACCTCCCCTTATGTGATAGCATGGGTCATCTATTTGATACACTTGAGCTCTTATAGGTGAGGGATGTATTCTTCATTTGATGATCACTTAAAGTTGAGGATCACTTGTGGAACCATCATCTTGCATGATTGATATCACGTGTAGATGTGATACCACTTGAAAGAATTTGCTACCATGGAATCACTTGTTGGATTTGTCGATTTTGACTATTTCTTGAACATTTGCTATCTCCATGAGTACCACTTATAAGATATCACTTGTGAGTTGATATAGACATCACTTGTAAATTCTTGATAAAATACTTGAGTCTAGATACCTCTTGAAGCAAACAAACTAGATATCCATTTGTATTATAGTCTTGTGCTTGTACTCTTGTTATTTATCATGAGCTTCTAAGTTGACTTGAACTAAATTAATTTGCCTAAGCTTCCAAGTCCGGTTTGAACCAATGACAAGCTTCTTCACACCTCTTACAAGGGTTATCTTTCTAATGCTGTACTTATCACTTGTTGACAATCCAAATTAAATCAAGTACTTCGGTTCACTAGCTCATGAATAAATTCATACACTAACCACTAGATCAACTAATTATTTTAAGCAATAGTGGTAGACTATAAATTTAAATATTTTATTTGTTATGCATGATCCTATAAAGCATGTACTATATGCACTACTCGCATACTAGTAAGGGATGAAACGATCGTGCACATTATAATGATACCATTGCTATGTTGGAGTAGAGGATAGTCACATAGATTTCAATTCATTACTCTAATAGCAATATGAAGTCTAATTAATAGCTTAATGAAGACCAATCATCATAGATAGAGTTCATTCTTCACCCATATGATTTGAGAACCACTAATATGATCATGTGCACTATCTTGTTGTGGTTAACTTGCTTCATCTTTTGATCAATGTTTGCATGAGAGAACTATTTAAAATACCACTTGAATTGCCATGACTAGCTCTCTTTTAGGTGTTGCTTGCTTTTCTTGATCAACCCTTTGATTGCATCAACTAAGCATCTCAAATGTTTCTCGAATCACCACTTCCATATTAGCCTTCCAAGTACCATACTTGGTTTACCTATACATAGGCGGCAAGCCCCTACACTAGGGAGAAGTGACCTCTCTCCAAAGAACCATCCTTGATACTCACTTGAAATAAATTTGTTGATTGACCCAAGTCATGGACTTAATTTGATGAGTAACCTTGATTCCTTCTTTAAGTCCTTTTTCTTTTTACTTGTTTAAGTTCTTTTCTTTCTATCAAATGATTTTCAATAGTCACTAGAACTTAAACTTCATCTTCATCTTGAGTTTGATCTTGATCTTCTAATTTGAGTGCCAACTATGTGCAAAGTACACTTCACAATCAAATAGCCTTGTACTTTTTGCTCGTCATGCTTTTAGATCATCTCAAAACCAAACTTAGGTACCTCAAACACTTGTAAACAGGTTTCTAACTTGAAGATCTTTCAATCAAAGTGACTCCAAATAAATCCAATAATTGTCACTTTTTTGGCAGATTCTGTACTCTTTAAAGAAAAATACATATCTCCCAAAGTACAAATCCAAATATCATGAAATTTGGTGAAGATGTGCTTCACTAAGTTATCTAGCAGATATAAAAATTTGAGCTCCATTTGACTTCTAGATTGCTACCAGATTTTAATTCTTCCACCACTGATACATGCTTAAAACTACTGCACTATAGCGGACAAGATCCACTCCAAAACCGAAGCATCTCTTATCCAATTCTCATGAAATTTGTACAGCATCTTATACCATAAGTCTAGAGCATCCACAACTTGAATATGACACTTGTATGTTGTAGCACTTTTGGACTTCACTCAATTTTTCACTTGATATTGGGTTTGGATGTGCACTAGGCTTCATATCTTGACTCAACATATGATGATCAATATGAAATCAATTGAATCAAGCCTCCAATGCCATGGTACCTACACACATTCATCCACTCTTTGATGGTACCCAAACTAGTTTTGATCCTCTCAAGTTAGGTGCAACATACTTAGGCAAATCTTTAGTATGAGTAGCGAGATGTTTTGCAATAGCAACCATAGAGGTACCATTACCCTCTTTTCTAAGCATAGAATCATCATTAATTGAAATAGGCTTAGGAGTGTTATCTAGGGGATATGAATGTGCCATGTGTCCCCTTTCCCGGTATAAGTAGCACTTTCTCTTTAATTGAGCCTTCTCTTCCTTACTCATGTGGTGCTTCCTATTACCTTGCCTCTCATAGATTGCTTGAGCCTTCTTCTCAAGATTGGTATGACACTTAGAGGCAAAGTGTCCCATATTCCCACACTTGAAGCATTTGATGTGAGTATAGAATTTCTTCTCATCTTGTGTCTTGCTCATCATCTTGGCATCTTAAGTTTATGTTCGATGCCTTGCCTTTTCACCCCATCTTGTTTTCTTCTTCTTCGTCATCAAGTCACCACCATATTCATGATAGATCTTGACTTGCTTTTGGGGTGTTTTCTCTTGCTCAACTTATGGCTTTGGTTATGGCTCTTCTAGTTGCTTTACCAATTGCTTGGTTGGACACAATGAGGTAAGATGACCCCAAGTGTGGCACTTGAAACACTTCATATGCTTGACCCTCTCTTCTTCTTTTATCTTCTTGAGCTTCTCAATGTTATGGCAACTATTTGCAAGGTGTCCCGCTTTATGACACCGGTAGCACATGGTATGAGAGAGCTTTCTTTGTTGTAGCTTCTTCATCTTTTTCTCTCTCTTTCTTTCGCCCTTTGTTATCTTCTTCTTAAAGCCAAGGCCACACTTATCACCATAGTTTCTTTGAGTCTTCAACATGTGCTCAAAGGTGACTTTTGAGTTGTAGCATCTCTCTAACTTGTTGCTCAAATTCTTCACTTCATTTTTGAGCTTATTGTTCTCCTTCAAAAGGTTAGTCTCACAAGACATAGAAGTAGAACAAGCATCTATATGTGAAGAGCATATCATATCTAATAAATCATCACAAGAGGTGGATACATACTTCTTGCCTACATCACAAGGGTTAGCAACATTTGCAATTTATCATTTGATCCATGTGATGAGCTCTCATTATTTTTAAGTTTCTTTGTAAACACTTTAATGAGAGAACCATGTTGTTCTAATAATTCTTCATGAGATGCAAGTAGTGTCTCATGATTCAATTTTAGTTCACAATGTGAAGATTTAAGAGCATCAAATAATTTCTTATGTTCTTCACATGAGTTCTTTAGAAATGAGTTTTTATTGTCTAATTTCAATGTTTTAGCTTTCTTATTTTCTAAAGACATGGTCATGCTAGCAAGTCTACTCACAAGCTCATCATATGAATCAACATGATCAACCACATTATTATTTGATACCTTGGTGTCACCTTGTGACATGAAGCAATGTGGTGTAGTGGATGGGCTTGTAGTAGCATCACAATCATGGCTCTTGCATGAACCATCATCACCATCAATTGTGCATGGGGTTGGATCATCATTTGTATCACTTGAATCATCATCATCAATCTTGTTAAGTGAACTTGTAGTTGATCGATCATCATTATCACTTGACCATGAGGTGGAGCAATCTTTCACAATCACCAAGTTGTGGTCATGCTCAACATCCTCATGCACCACTTTCTTGGGCTCATTCTCCTTGAACTTGCCATCATCCCATGTGGAGGAATCACCGAAGATGCGCTTGATGGACTCTCATATCTCATGAGTGGTTCACATGATGTTTACATGTTTCATCAAATCAAAACTCAAAGCATCCAATAGAAAACAACAAGCATGTTGTCGGGTACCATAGAACGGGGTACCCCGAGCGTACACCAAAAGGGTCACTTAAATCCCATCAACAACAAAGCTAGAGGGTAAGCCATGGGCTCATCACCGGCCATGTTCGAGCCCACCAGGCTCTCCACCTCGCCTCGGGCCTTGCACGGGAGGCCTCGGCGCCCTAACGCAATCTCCACCTCGCACGAGGCCTCTCGCGAGGGGTCTCGGCAAGCAGCCCAATCTTCGTCTCGCCCGAGGCCCCGTGCAAACAGCCTCGAATAAGATAGCTATTCTCCGTATCGCTCGAGGCCGGCTAGTCAACAACCCGTCGCTCTCGTCTCGACTAGTCTTCCCGACAACATGTCGTGTCCTATTAATGTGTCAACCACTCCCGCAATCTTAGCTGGACGACGGCCCAACACTACAGAGTGGCTGATGGGACAAGAAGTCGCATCAGCGCCATGCCGGCTGAGACGGGGCACGACGGGGATTACCGGCCACTGTATCCTGGCGCTGTGCCCACGATCAGCGCTCGCACCGCACCGTGCCCCGCAATTCCCGCCCCGAAGACAACGCGGCATGGGAAGTCTGGCTCGGGTCATCATCGCCTCCGAATTAGTGTACCAGATCGACCGCTCCCCCCAGGCCTCGGCACTCTATGCCAGGGTCTCGGCTATCTCGGGATTCGCGTCTGCCGAGACCCCCCACCGCGGTTCAGCCTCGGCGCCAACCGAGCCTCGGCCTCGTGCACAGTCGATCCACGGTGACCCGCACACTGACCACCGCACCCGTTCCAAGGCAGCCTAGGAGCTCCCATGACGCGCATGATCTGATGTGACCAACACGTCGCCCCAGCGCTCCAAGGACGGACCGCTCCGACGACCACACCGCCACAGGAACAGGCTATAGGGCTCAGACATGCCGCCTCTATTTGCACGACGCCGTATAGTTAGCACTTGTATTGTCCTTGTCCTCCCTTCAACTATAAAAGGAAAGGACTTGGGCCATCTAGAGGAGGAGACAGGTTCTCACAAAGAACAACACCCTGTAACACGCACACTTCCCTGCCGCTTGAGAGCAACGTCTCAAGCGGCCCACATCACTCCCTGTCGAGACCTAGGACTAGCTCCCTCTCTCACCTAGCTTGTAACCTCCTACTACAAGCACTTCGATGCAAGGAATACAAGATCAATCTCCCAGACTGGACGTAGGGCTCGAATTGCCCGAACCAGTATAAATATTGTGTCTCTTTGCATCACCATCCAGAATCGGGAACACGCAGAACAAATTCACTAGTGTGTTAAGGACCCCCCGGTCCAAAACACCGATAGTTGGCGCCAGGTAGGGGCCTCTGCGTGTCAGCTTCGTCATCCTAACAAGTTCTGGACGGTAGACCCCGTACGATCGCTACGTCTCGGCATGGTGGTGTGGTTTGGGAGCCTGGAGTTCATGTCTCTAGGGCACGAGTACGACATGGTACTTCTCACACCCCGAGCCCTGCCTGCCGACGACGACGTCACGCATCGGTAGCCTAGGCGTAGGCGGCGCCCGGGCGGCTGCTCTTGCCGCGCTTGTCGGGCACGACGCGAGCAAGATCACCCCGATGCTACGCGAACCTAGGGCGATTCGCCGCTCTCCGCCGGTATCCCACGACCAGTTGTTGGCGCGGGGTCCCTGGTTGGGGACCTGTCTAGCCTGAGCCTGGACAAGGGAAAAACACCGGTCGCACCTGGCGACGCCCCGACATCAAGCTCTGCTCCACCACTCCCTGAGGAGCCAACTCCGGTGGAGCAGAGCTCGGCGACGGCACTATCTCCATACCCCTTCGGGTTGAGAAATGCCGCTGCCTCTTATGCTTACGCCTACGCTTCCGCCCACGCGGATCTCTCGGAGCACCGCCAGCGCTTCGCTCTCAACTTCGACACCACCGCTTCGACCCACACTCATGCCGACTCCTCGGAGGAGGACGAGGCATGGGCCGGAGCGGATTTCTCCAACCTCCAAGACCGCGAAACCATGCACCGCTTCTTGGCCGCAAGTGACTATTGCTTTGGCTATTCCAATTCCGACGATGAAGATACTTACGATCCCACTCGTGAGTGCTTCCACGTCAGACTTGGGATGCCAAGCACGGGCAACGAGGACGAGGGGGCAGACAACCGCACTCTGCTTCATCAGGGAACGGGCGATGCTACGCCTTCACGCATTGTCCCACCGGCAGCATGGAACGAGAATCTTGCCCTCGGTCAATTTCGATGCCCCGACCTGGAGCAACTCCGCGAGCTTTAGGCCAAGGTCGAGCAAGATCGACTCCTTCTGCAATAGCTCCGAAGCACTCTCGAGCAGGAGCAGCAAGGCCGTGATGATGGTGCAGGAGCCCAGCGATGGGCTCACGACGTGCAACACCGCATCAACGACGACGAAGGGGACGATTGTCCCCTAATCTTTAATCGTGCTAGCTAGAATGTCGCGGCTGCGGCAATGCTAGTGCGCGCGATGCCCGAGCCCTCCACCATGGAAGGACGACGGGTTTGCGGCGAGCTCCGGGATCTCCTCGAGACCGCCACGGTGCAGCAGGCCTAGAGTTCTGCCTCCCGGTGGCGCGGTGCCATCTCGGACCTCCCCTTAGCACTGCATCGGCAGGATAGGGAGGCCTCGGTTCGTCCCAAGCCCGCTCGGGTGCCGGCAATCGATAGGGTCCCCTCGGTCCACGACCGCCTCGATAACCGACGCGAGGCGTAGGGTGACCACGAGGTGGTCGGCCGACGACAACGCCACGATAGTGAGGGGCCCGCTCGAGGCTACCACCCGCATCAGGGCGACCGATATGACAGCAAGGAAGACCGTAGTCCTTCTCCTGAACCACCTGGCCCTCGAGTCTTTAGTAGAGCCATCCGCAATGCTTAGTTTCCAGCCCGATTTCACCAGCCAGCCAACCTCACCAAGTATAGCGGTGAGACCAACCCCGAGCTCTGGCTTGCCGATTACCGCCTGGCTTGTTAGCTAGGTGGCATAGACGATGACCGGCTCATCATCCGCAACCTCCCCTTGCTCTTATCAGACTCAGCGCGAGCCTGGCTCAAGCACCTTCCTCCCTCTCAGATCCACGACTGGCACGACTTGGTTCGGATCTTCGTCGAGAATTTCCAGGGCACATACGTGCGCCCTGGAAACTCCTGGGACCTTAAGAGTTGTCGCCAGAAACCAGACGAGTCTCTCCGAGACTTCATCCGGCGCTTCTCTAAACAGTGCACCAAGTTGCCTAGCATCGGCGACTCAGAGATCGTCCAGGCTTTTCTCTCTGGCACCATCTGCCAAGACTTGGTCCGAGAATTAGGCCGGAACATGCCGCGCTCAGCCGCCGCGCTCCTCGACATCGCCACCAATTTTGCCTCAGGCGAGGAGGCTATAGGGGGCATCTTCCCCATGGACGACGCCAAGGGGAAGTAGGCGAATGAGGCCCCCGAGGCCTCGGTTCCCCACCCCCCCAAAAGAAAGAAGAAGGATCGCCAGGGGAAGCGGGCCGTCCTCGAGGCCGATATGATCACGGCCGCAGAACGCAAGAATCCCTGAGGCCCCGGGGGCCCCAGGCCTTTCGACGACATGCTTAAGAAGCCCTGCCCTTACCACCAAGGCCCGGTAAAGCACGCCCTCGGGGATTGCTCCATGCTGTGGTGTTACTACACCAGGCTCGGGCTCCCCGACGACGACGCTAAGCAGAAGGGCGCCGGTGACTGGGATGATGATAAGGACGACGGGTTCCCCGAGGTACACAACGCCTTCATGATCTTCGACGGACCCTCGGCGTGCCTTACGGCGCGGCAACAAAAGAGGGAACGCCAAAAGGTCTTCTCAGTCAAGGTGGCCACTCCCTGGTACCTCGACTGGTCTCGGGAGGCGATCACCTTTGATCGAGATGACCACCCCGACCATGTTCCGAATCCCGGGCAGTACCCACTTGTTGTCGACCCGATCATCGGCAACACCCGACTCACCAAGGTGTTGATGGATGGAGGCAGCGGCCTCAATATCCTCTACGCCAACACCCTGGAGCTCTTAGAGATCGACCGGTCGAGGCTCCGAGGCGACGCCGCACCTTTCCACGGCATCGTGCTAGGGAAATGCACGCGACCCCTCGGGCGCATCGACCTTCCCGTCTGCTTCGGCACCCCCTCCAACTACCGCAAGGAGGTCCTTACCTTCGAGGTGGTCGGGTTTAGGGGAACCTACCACGCCATCCTGGGGCGGCCGTGCTACGCCAAGTTCATGGCAGTCCCCAACTATACCTACCTCAAGCTCAAGATGCCAGGCCCCAGCGGTATCATCACGATTGAGTCCACGTACGAACATGCATACGACTGCGACGTCGAGTGCATCGAGTACGTTGAGGCTCTTGCAGAGGCCAAGACCCTCATCGTCAATCTCGACCAACTTAGTGGCGAGGCGCCTGACTCCAAGCATCGTGCAGGGGCGTTCGAGCCCGCGGAGGCCATCAAGCTCATCCCGGTCGACCCCGCCTACCCCGACGACCGGGCACTAAGGATCAGCGCCACCCTCGACATCAAATAGGAGGTCGTGCTCGTCGACTTCCTCCGTGCAAATGCCGACATGTTCGCATGGAGTCCCTCGGACATGCTGGGCATACCGAGGGAGGTCGCCGAACACACCTTAGACATCTGGGCCGGCTCTAGACTGGTGAAGCAACGCCTGCACCGATTTGACGAGGAAAAGCATAGGGCCATCGGCGAGGAGGTGCAGAAACTCTTAGCGGCCGGGTTCATCAAGGAAGTGTCCCACCCAGAGTGGTTGGCTAACCCCGTGTTAGTTAGGAAGAAAAATGGGAAATGGAGGATGTGTGTGGACTACACCGGTTTGAATAAAGCCTGTCCAAAAGTTCCCTTCCCATTACCCCGAATTGATCAGATCGTTGACTCCACTGCGGGGTGCGAGACCCTGTCCTTCCTTAATGCGTATTCCGGTTACCATCAAATCAACATGAAAGAGTCCGACCAACTTGTGACTTCTTTCATCACCCCATTCGGCATGTACTGCTATGTGACTATGCCTTTCGGCCTCAGAAACGCGGGGGCCACATACCAGCGGTGCATGACCCAGGTCTTTGGCAACCACATTGGGCAAACCGTTGAGGCCTATGTGGACGACATCGTGGTCAAGTCCAGAAAGGCCAAAGATCTCATCAACGACTTGAAGATAGCCTTCAAATGCCTTAGAGAGAAGGGCATCAAGCTCAATCCCGAGAAGTGTGTGTTTGGGGTCCCCCGAGGCATGCTCTTGGGATTCATAGTCTTGGAGCGCGGCATCGAAGCCAACCCAGAGAAGGTCTCAGCCGTAACCAGCATGGGACCAATCAGAGACCTCAAGGGAGTACAGAGGGTCATGGGATGCCTTGCGGCCCTGAGCCACTTCATCTCGTGCCTCGGCGAAAAAGGCTTGCCTCTGTATCGCCTCTTGAGAAAATCCGAGCGCTTTTTCTAGACCCCCGAGGCCGAAGAAGCCCTCGCCAAGCTTAAAGCACAGCTCACTAATTCTCCCGTCCTGGTACCCCCGGCTAGGGACGAGGCCCTCTTACTCTACGTTGCCGCAACGACCCAAGTGGTCAGCGCTGCCATAGTAGTCGAAAGGCAGGAAGAGGGGCATGCTCTACCCACCCAACGACCTGTTTACTTCATCAGCGAAGTGCTCTCTGAGACTAAAACACGCTACCCCCACATCCAGAAGCTGGTCTACGCCGTAGTCTTGGCCCGGCACAAGCTGCGTCACTACTTTGAGTCCCACCCAGTGACCGTGGTATCATCTTTCCCCTTGGGAGAGATAGTCCATAACCGGGAAGCCTCAGGCAGGATAGCCAAGTGGGTCGTCGAGCTTATGGGGGAAGCCTTGACTTTTGTGCCTCGGAAAGCGATTAAGTCTCAGGTCTTGGCCGATTTTATGGCCAAGTGGACCGACACCCAATTACCACCTGCTCAAGTCCAGACAGAATGCTGGACCATGTACTTCGACGGGTCTCTGATGAAGACCGGGGCAGGCGTGGGTCTCCTCTTCATCTTGCCCCTTGGAGTACACATGCGCTACATGGTGAGGCTCCACTTCGCCGCCTCCAACAACGCGGCCGAGTACGAGGCCCTTGTCAATGGCTTGTAGGTCGCCATCGAGCTTGGGGTACGACGTCTCGACGTCCGGGACGACTCGCAGCTCGTCGTCGATCAAGTCATGAAGGAGTCAAACTGCCTCGACCCCAAAATGGAGGCTTACTGCAAGTTGGTACGTCGCCTAGAAGACAAGTTCGATGGTCTCAAACTAAACCACATCGCGTGGAAGTACAACGAGGCCGCCGATGAACTGGTTAAGATGGCCTCGGCATGGGCTCCGGTCCCCCTGAACGTCTTTGCCAGGGACATCTACAAACCTTCCATTGACTACACCTTGGTAGTAGAGGAGGGCCCACCTGTCAAACCCACGACGTGCTCGATGCCCCCTCTGCCACTGAGACTCTCTCGACCAAGCCCGAAGTCATGGAAGTCAGCACCGAGCCTCCCCAGACCGACCAAGACGTGTATTGGTGAATCCCGTTCCTTGATTGGCTTGATCGGAGCGAGCTTCCTATTGATAGGACCGAAGCCTGATGGCTTGCGCGCCGAGCCAAGACTTATGTCCTCTGCAATGATGAATTGTATAGGCGAAGCCCCTCTGGTGTCCTCCAATGATGCGTCACCACCAAGGCAAGCTGAGCCCTGCTTTGGGACTTGCACGCAGGGGCCTGCGGGCACCATGCGGCGCCTCGGACGCTTGTGGGAAACGCTTTCCGTCAAGGGTTCTATTGGCCGACGGCGGTCGCCGACGCCACCAAGCTAGTACGCTCTTGAGAAGGATGCCAGTACTATGCTCGGCAGACACATCTCCCGGCCCTGGCCCTTCAAACCATCCCCATCACGTGGTCGTTCGTCGTGTGGGGGCTCGACATGGTCAGGCCCCTACAAAAGGCCCCTGGGGGCTACACCCATCTACTAGTATCAATTGATAAGTTCTCCAAATGGATCGAGGCTCGTCCAATCAATCGAATCAAATCCGAGCAGGCAGTGTTGTTCTTCACTGACATTATCCATAGGTTCGGGGTCCCTAACACCATCATCACCGACAATGGGACACAGTTCACCGGCAAAAAATTCTTGACGTTTTGCGACGACCACCACATCCGTGTGGCCTGGTCGGCCATAGGACACCCAAGGACCAACGGCCAAGTAAAACGTGCCAATGGCACGATCCTACAAGGCCTCAAGCCAAGAATTTACAACCGGTTGAAGAAGTTTGGCAAGAAATGGCTCGCCGAACTCCCATCGGTCATCTGGAGCCTGAGGAACACCCCAAGCCGAGCCACGGGGTTCACGCCTTTCTTCCTGGTCTATGGGGCCGAGGCCATCCTCCCCACTGACTTGGAATACGGTTCCCCAAGGCTACAGGCCTATAACGAACGAAGCGACCGCACCACCCGAGAGGACGCCCTCGACCAACTGGAGGAAGCCCGAGACGTCGCGTTGCTGCACTCAGCTAAATACCAGCAGACCCTACGGTGCTATCAGGCCCGACGCGTCTGAGGTTGAGACTTGAAGGTAGGTGACCTGGTGTTGAGGCTAGCACAGAGCAACAAGGGCCGCCATAAGCTGACCCCGCCATGGGAAGGACCGTACATCATCGCTCAAGTGCTGAAGCTCGGGACCTACAAGCTAGCCAACGAAAAGGGCGAAATCTTCACCAATGCTTGGAACATAGAACAGCTATGTCACTTTTATCCTTAAGATTCCAAGCATTGTATATATTGTTTCTCGGAATACAATTGAAACCCGTTTTTTAGTTGTTCTAAATTCTTGAGAAGTTCCCCGAACCTATCGTTGGTCTCGGCAATACGATGACACTATAAGAGAGACTCGGCTCTGCCTCCGTAGAACCAAATCTCCCTTGGGGGCTAGAGGGGGGATTCCCCCTAAAGTCCCACACGCCATTTTTTAGTCGTTTTTTGAAAAAATTCCTACGCCAAACCCTCTAGCACGCTCTGACGAATCGGTTGCGAAAAACCCAAGGACCAAAAGCCCAACTCAGGGCTAGAAGGCTGGTTGAGTCGCGAGATAGCCTAAGCCTCCGGGCTACGGCGCTCCCTCACCACCTTTCGCCCAGGGGACGGCTTAGGCTCCAAAGAGGTTTTTTGCAAAGAGATCAGATCGGAGACAACAAGAGGGCAGAGGCTCAGAAATACAAGACAAATGATTAAAGAAACATGAGTACTTTAAAAAGAAAGACCTCGACGGCCACAAGCGTTACGATACAAATCTAATTCCTACCCTATTTACATGGCCACTTGGGCCTAGGTCAAGGCTCAGCACCTTCGGCATCGGCAGATGGCGGGGGAGGGACCACCTCCTCTTCAAACAACGTTGCCAGCGCGGTGCCAGGGCCCTCTGCCGCCTCCAACAGCTTCATCACCACCTCATCGGCCTCATCGTCATCATCAGGCAAGACGTAGCCATCGCTGATGGCTTGAAGGTCGACACCAACGTAGTGCGAGGCGATGACGGCCAGTGCGCGCTTGACGTCCGTATGCAGCGCTCCTCGGAGCCACTCACACACTTGACCGCTCAGCACAATCAGACGGCTCCCAAGGGAGCTGCCTGACTGAACCCCCTTGACCACCAGGGCCTCGCAGGCGGCATGGATGGCACTCTTCAGTGCCTCGTGCTCCCCGATCTCGGTCTCAAGCACCGTCTGCACCGCGCTAGAAGCCTCAGCTGCCCGGGTAACCTCTGCCTCCGACTCTGCACCACAGAAAACAGAACGGGGTTGAGCGAGGGGAAAAACAACCTAAATTAGGGGCGGAAGCCTACGGGACTCACCCTTGGCCTTCTGCTCCCAGCGTCGGGTCTCGGCCTGACAGGCCTTGGCTTTCTCCTTCCAGCGTAGGGCCTCGGCTCGGGAAGCCTCGGCTTTCTCCTTCAGGCGCTAGGCCTCGACCCGAGAAGCCTCGGCCACCCTGGAAGCTTCACTCCCCAGCTTTGTGTCACACGAGGAAGTTAGGGAACGAACGTAAGAAAAAGCGAATAAAATGAAGGGAATAGGACTCACCCTCGGCCTTTCCCCTCCAAACCACAGCCTCGGTTCGCGAGGCCTCAGCCGCTGCAAGGGCCTCATCCAAAGCGCCCTTCATCAGCTGGTGCGCATTCTGTTCTGCCCCTAGCTGCCCCATAAGAGCCGTGGCCAAGGCCGTAGCTTCAACAGCTCGAGCCCTGAAGGCATCCCAATCACTGGCCGCGCGGGTGAGCTCCTCCTCCAACTCCTTGACCCGCGCCGCCAGAGGGGCGAGCTGCTCCTGGGCCGTGGCCACCTCGACCTTCGCGTCGGCACAACGAAGGTGGAGGTCCTCCACCTCTACGCTCTACGCCGACAGGAGCTCGTTGGCACTGGTAAGAAGGCCCTTCTGCCGCTGAAGTTGGTCCCAGACATCCCTCTCCCGGCGGAGGAAGACCAACTTCCTAAGAGATCGGGTCTTGAGCTCCTGGGGGAAACAGAACAAGGGTCAATCCCCACAAAGAAAACTCAGAAAAAGACCACCGCATGGGAAAAGAAAGCACAAACCTGGGCAACTCTGGGCAAATCGTTGGCCACCACGGACAGCGCCGTCCGTAGAGACCGCTCCACCAGCTGGCGGTACTGCTCGAACGTGTCCCAGCAACCGCCCTTGGCCACGTCCGCGAGAGCAAACAGAGGCTCTACCTCAGGATCATCTCGGCTTTGCCACAGGACACGCGGGTGGTTCCACCCGTGGGGCTCGGGTCGCACCCACGCAAGGGCCGAGCTTCCCTCGCCCGGGGTTGGAGCCGGCTGGTCCACGACACCGGCCACCTCGGCGCCGGCCATCTCCTACGCCCGGGAAGTATCGTCGAAGGAGATTGGAAGAACTTCCACCCCTCGAGCGCTCTCTCGCAACGGCGGTGGGCCTTCAACCAAGGGTGCCGCCAAGGCCTCCACCGCCTTCATCTCCACTTCCTGGGCCGGCAGCCCCACCACGATCACATCAGCATCGGTGGTCCCGGGGGCTCCGGCCTCTGCCATCATGGCCTCGGTGGACCCGGTGGCTCTGGCCTCCGCCATCGTGGCCTCAGTGGTCTAGGGGGGCTCCGGCCTCCGCCATCGTGGCCTCGGCGGTCGCAGGGGCTCCGGTGCTCGCCGCAGCGGCCTCGATGGTCCTGGGCGCCGCAGCCTCTGTCACCCCAGCCTGTGAAACCCCGGGGACCTCAGTCCTGGTGGTCTCGACGACCAAGGGAACCTCGGTCGCATCCAACCCATGGGCCTCGCCATCGCGGAGCGGAGGCGCTGCCTCCCCTTCCTGTGTCAGGGCCGCCTCGGTAGCCCCTCCTTGAGTGGCCGGCTCCTTTGGGTCGGCCCTCGTCGACGCCGCGCCACGATGTAGGGCGGCTTGCGCCTCCACCACCCAGTGGGCGGTGGAGCCGGGGTTAACCTTGAGCACTTTAAGGGGTGCCAAGGTAGGCACCTCCGTAGGTCGCTTCTGGCTAAGGACAAGATGATCACGGGGTCAGTACAAGACAAAAGAACAAGCGGAAGGCACTGCGACCCCACCAAAAATACACCTACCTCGAGCGGGGCGGCAACCGCTTCGCCATGGCGACCCTCATCCGCAAAGGCGGCGGCGGTGGCAGAGGCATCGCCTCCGTGTCCATCGGCGCCGGTTGGTCCTCAACGGACCCCGACGCCCCCTCGGTCCTCTACGGGGGCGGTTGCATCGCCTCCACCGCCACTTGTTCCACCGCCACCGCCGAGCCCACCGGGCTAACGGCGTGTTTGCCCAACGCCCGCGCCTCGGGCGTGTCGGCCTTGGCCCCGGAGCGGGCAATTGCCGACCCCAGGTCCCCTCCTCCTCCTCTCGGGAGTGCCGGGCTACTTGCCAACGCCCCAGGCACCACCTCCACTACGTCAGGAAGATGGTCCAGGGGACCTCGCCCCACCTCACCCTTGTCATCCCCGTCCAAGGCCTTCGTCGACAGCGACGGCGATGGGGATTCCTCCAATAGGAGACCATCCTTCCTTGGTTGACGGCGGCGCTTGTCCAGCTCCTCGCGTGCGAGGATCTTCTTCGTGCGCTTCGCCGCCTTGGCGTCTTTCCGTTTTTTCTGTGCATCAGCGTGCGCCCGGTTGATCGCCCGCCGCCTTGTGTCCTCTGGAACGGGCGGCAGAGAGGAGTGCACGTCCCTCATCCCCTGCAGGAACGGCGAACGCGCATAAGGGAACAAGAGATAAGGAGAAACGGAGGAGGCTCGGGGGCTACAGCGACGCACGACTTACCAGTGAGAGGAACCCCCGTGACGGTCGCATCGCGATGGGGGTCAAGTTGCCGCCCCTCAGCTTCGCCTCTACCGTCTCCCCCACCCGACGAAGAATTTTCTCATCGGAAAGGGCGGAGGAGGACATCCGTATGCCCTCATTGGGCTCACCTGGCCTCATCTCGAACAGACGCCGCCACCGAGCCATCAGCGGCAGCACCCTCCGGCGGTGGAAGGCAGCCACGACCACAGCCGTGGTAAGGCCATGGCCCTGTAGCCTCTCTAGCCCCTCTAGAAGCGGCTACAGCTTGGGCTGATCCTCCCTCGGGACGCCATACTTCCACCTCTCCGGGCAGCTCCCCACAATCTGCCCAGTGTAGGGGGGAAGTCCTCTGTCGTCGTTGCGAAGGTAGAACCAGCTCGTGTACCATCGGCGATTGGATGACGCGAGCTGGGCTGGGATGTAGAGGTGCTAGCGGTCCTGGCGCACTTGGAGAGTGCAGCCGCCGGCCCTCATCACTTTCCTCGTGCCCGACGTGCCCGTTGGCTTAGTGGTGTGCCCCGCCCGGAAGAGATGGAGCCACAACTCCCAATGGGAAGCGATCCCCAAGTACCCCTCGCAGACGGCAACGAAGATGGCCGCTTGTGCGATGGAGTTGGGGTTGAAGTTGTGGAGCTCCACGCCATAGTAGTGCAGGAGCGCCCGCATGAATCGATCCATCGGGATGCCGAGGTCATGCTCGTGAAAAGAGACGAAGCTCATGACGTAACCGTCACGAGGCCTCGGCTCCGGCTCGCCCGATGGAGCGATCCACTCTGGCCTGTTGGGGTCCGTCACCGGACGAAGGAGTCCGCCGTCGATGAGCGACTGAAGCATCTCCTCGGTGACGTCCGATGGATCCCAGGGGTCCACCTCGATGACAACGATGTCGCCGGCCATGGATGCGGTGGAGGGATCGAATGCGGCAGAGAGTCTCTCTCGCTCGCTCTCTCGCTCTTTCTCGCTTGCTCCCTGGCTCGCTCTTCTCCCTTCTTCTTCCCGACACCCACTGCTCTAGCGATGGCTCGATGGAGGCAGAGCTAACGTAGGCAAGGTAAGGTGAGGAGGGGCGAGACTCTTTGAGTATTTATGCAGGGTGAGGGCGAAACGGACGGGCGATGAAATCGGGGAAGTTTCCCCTCGATCCAGCGTGGTTAACCACAATCCGATTTTACCGCCCACGCGCCCACTTCTTTCTCATTAATTGCGGGAACAGTTACATCCCATCCACCACGTTGCGCTCGACCACTGTGGCAGCAGGCATCGTTTCGCCTCCCTAGGGAACCGCCTCAAAAGGCGCGCCACCCGTTGTCGAGCCGATGGGGAAGATATTCCCCCCGCCCTATTCCTGTTAGATGAAGGAACCAAGCTCTGAGCCTATTACGGTCTAGGGGTTCGAAGGCTGGGCCCCTAGGGGTTTCAACAGCCGCCCTAGGACAACAGAGTCAGGGACGACCGCGGGCGAGCCTATACGGGGCTAAGGCCCAAGCAAGCGAAACGCTTGGGACGCCCTAAGTCGTGTCCGAGACCAGCGGGGAGGTCTCCGAATGGGATCCCACCGTAGGGAGGCACCGAGCCACCGAGGCCCAGCGAACGGCCTCGACACCCACTAGAGAAACCCTCCAGTACTTTTGGAGTGTGTCTTTGGACCGCTAGCCGTCCCCTAGCGAACGGGGCACGGGCCTCCACTCGGACTTACCCGATAACAGCTCACTGGAAGTGCCAACGCTCATGCCCACCGAGGGTAGCCTAGCACATTCCACCCCTCCTTCCGAGCAAAAAGGAAGCGTGAGGGTCGTGCAAAAAAGCTAGGGGAACCCTCGACGGACCTCTTGCCCCGTGTAGAGGCTAGGGGGCTCTTCCTGTAACTTTGTCGAGACCTAGCGACCCCGGTTCGCACTCGAGGGGGCTCGGCAAAACAACCCCTCCTTCTGAGCGAAAAGGAAGCGCGAGGGTCGTACAAAAAGTCAGGGGAGCTCCTGATGGCCCTCTCGCTCCGTGCAGAGGCTAGGAAGCCCTTCCTGCAACCTCGCCGAGACCCCGTGACCAAGGCTCGTGCCCAAAGGGGCCTCGGCAAATAAACCCTCATGTGCGAGGGGCGTATAAAAAGCCAGGGGAGCTCCCGACAGCCCTCTCGCTCTATGCAGAGGCTAGGGGGCTCTTCCTGCAACCTTGCCGAGACCCAGCGGCTCCGGCTCGCACCCGAATGGGCTCGGCAAACAAACCCTCCGTCCGAACGAAAAGAATATGTGAGGGTCGAACAAAAAAGCTAGGGGACCCCTGACCACCCTCTTGCTCTAGGCAGAGGCTCGGGGGCTCCTCCTGCACCCAAGACAAAGACAAACGACCTAAACCTACGCTAGAAGTTTTGTTACAAATACGATAAAAGGCACCAAGCCCGTTACGGTCTAGGGGTTCGAAGGCTAGGCCCCCTGAGGTTTCGACAGCCGCCCCAGGGCAACAGGGTCAGGGACGACTAGGGGCGAGCCCACGAATGGCCGAGGCCCGAGCAAACGACCGCCCGGGGCGTCCTAAGTCGTGTCCAAGACCGGCAGGGAGGTCTCCGAATGGGATCCCACCGTAGGGAGGCACCGAGCCACCGAGGCCCAGCGAACGGCCTCAGCACCCACTAGAGAAACCCTCTGGTACTCTTAGAGTGCGTCTCTAGACCGCTAGCCATCCCCTAGCGAACGGCGCACGGGCCTCCACTCAGACTTACCCGATAACAGCTCACCAGAAGTGCCAACGCTCGTGCCCACCGAGGGTAGCCTAGCACATTCCACCCCTCCTTCTAAGCGAAAAGGAAGCGTGAGGGTCGTGCAAAAAGCTAGGGGAACCCCTGACGGACCTCTTGCTCCATGCAGAAGCTAGGGGGCTCTTCCTGCAACCTTACCGAGACCCCGCGACCCGAACTCGCACTTGTGGGCTCGGCAAATACGATAAAAACTCCTCACTAAAAAAACAAAAAAAGCCCCTAGAGGAGTGATTCCACTCCTCCAGGGCCTCGGGGGCTACACCCGGCGGGTGCGCTCGCACGCACCCACCGAAACCTCAAAAAGCAAAACACAATCCCTACGGGAGCGGCTACAAGCCAAGTCTCGACAAACCCTCAGAGAGAGTGCACGCACTCCCCCTGAGGCTCGGGGGCTACTGTCGGGTACCATAGAATGGGGTACCCCGAGCGTACACCAAAAGGGCCACTTAAATCCCATATAAACAAAGCTAGAGGGTAAGCCATGGGCTCATCACCAGCCACATCCGAGCCCACCGGGCTCTCCACCTCGCCTCAAGCCTTGCACGGGAGGCCTCAGCGCCCTGATGCAATCTCCGCCTCACGCGAGGCCTCTCGCGAGGGGTCTCGGCAAGGAGCCCAATCTCCGTCTCGCTCGAGGCCCCGTGCGAACAGCCTCGAATAAGATAGCTATTCTCTGTATCGCTCGAGGCCGGCTTATCAACAACCCATCGCTCCCGTCTCGACTAGTCTTCCCGACAGCATGTCGCGTCCTATTAATGCGTCAACCACTCCCACAATCTCAGCTGGACGACGGCCCAACACTACGGAGTGGCTGACGGGACAAGAAGTCACATCAGCGCCATGCCGGCTGAGATGGGGCACGACGGGGATTACCAGCCACTGTATCCTGGCGCTGTGCCCACGATCAGCGCTCGCACCGCACTATGCCCCGCAATTCCTGCCCCGAAGACAACGCGGCATGGGAAGTCTGGCTCGGGTCATCATCGCCTCCAAATTAGTGTACCAGATCGACCACTCCCCCCCAGGCCTCGGCACTCTACGCCAGGGTCTCGGCTATCTCGGGATTCGCATTCGCCGAGACCCCCCACCACGGTTCAGCCTCAGCGCCAATCGAGCCTCGACCTCGCGCACAGTCGATCCACAGCGACCCGCACACTGACCACCGCACCCGTTCCGAGGCAGCCTAGGAGCTCCCATGACACGCAGAATCTGATGTGACCAACATGTCGCCCCAGCGCTCTAAGGACGGACCGCTCCGATGACCACACCGCCACAGGAACAGGCTACAGGGCTCGGACACGCCGCCTCTGTTTGCACGACGCCGTATAGTTAGCACTTGTACTGTCATTGTCCTCCCTTCAACTATAAAAGGAAAGGACTTGGGCCATCTAGAGGAGGAGACAGGTTCTCACGAAGAACAACACCCTATAACACGCACACTTCCCTGCCGCTTGAGAGCAACGTCTCAAGCGGCCCACATCACTCCCCGCCGAGACCTAGGACTAGCTCCCTCTCTCACCTAGCTTGTAACCCCCTACTACAAGCACTTCGATGCAAGGAATACAAGATCAATCTCTCAGACTGGACGTAGGGCTCGAATTGCCCGAACCAGTATAAACCTTGTGTCTCTTTGCATCACCATCCGAAATTGGGAACACGCAGAACAAAATTCACTAGTGTGTTAAGGACCCCCCCGGTCCAAAACACCGACACATGTGCATCAAGTTCATAAAGAACTCTTTGAGCTTTGGTGAAATTTCTATGATCAAGACATGGGTGAGACAACTAGTGACAATCCACCAAAACTTAGGTCCCTTTACACGAAAATATTCAAGCATGTGATTTTTCTAAAGTGCAAAGTTTGTGCCATAAAAAATATGTGTCTCACAAATATCTAGCCCACTAGACGATATCCTCTCGGGTCAGTGAAGACCACAAATGAGAGACCTAGCTCCGATACCACTTGTAGGGTCGAGATGGCGACTAGAGGGGGATGAATAGTCGTTTCCAAATTTAATCTTACCAGCTAACCGAAACAAATACGGAATTAAAATAATTCGATCTAGCCAAGACTACACCCCTCTATCGAAGTTCACAAGCACCTTATAAATATCCTAATTAGACGACAAAGGTGCCAGGCTAGCTAGAGCTCACCTATCCAATATTAGGAGCAATGTCACACAAACCTATGCCACTAGTATTTTAAGCAACGAGGGAGCTCCTACACATGCTAGTAAGTAAAAGCACAAAGCCACCTAAGCTCACTAGCAATGCTCAATAACATGGCAACCAATGCCAAATTAGAGAGCGCAAATACTTAGCTACACAAACTAAGCAATATGACTAACAAGGTTGCACAAACTAAATTAGCCACGCAAGGGAGCTACTTCTATGCTATACAAGCAAGAAGATAACTAGTGAGCTACACAAGCTAACTAATTTTAAGAGCAACTACACAAGCACAATCTCTACAACTAAAACATACAGATTGTCAACGTCTACCCGACAGCACCAAAATCTTCTTGCGATCCATGACTACCCGACGCAGAAAAGGAAATTCCCCTAACCCCTGCATGGCTGCTCTGTCCGGCTCTATCGCGCGCTCCTCCCTCATAGGTTCCTTCGGGTCTTTCCATGCATGCATGGATGCATGCACATGCACCCCGCTCCAACATGCAGCCACAGTACTCTTATCTTTTCGGCAAATCTAGAAAGCACAGATCACGGAAAAATCAACAATAAGGGAAATGTTAACGTCCCGATTGCGTGCACCCCAGCGCTCCAAGATCTATGGTATTTTTTCCTTTCAAGGAAAATCGGACAAATCATAGGAAAAAAAATATCTACAACTAAAACATACGGATTGTCAACGTCTACCCGGCAGCACCAAAATCTTCTTGCGATCCATGACTACCCGACGTAGAAAAGGAGATTCCCCCAACTCTTGCATGGCTGCTCTCCCCGGCTCTATCCCGCGCTCCTCCCTCACAGGTTCCTTCGGGTCTTTCCATGTATGGATGCATGCACGTGCACCCCGCTCCAGCATGCACGTATGCAGCCGTTTTTCGACAAATTCAGAAAGCACATATCAAAATAACTTTTTCAGAGTATTCGGCGGGCTTAGAGCGTCTCCAAGGATCTTTCTAAAAACTCTGTTGGAGTTTTGCTCTGGTAGACCTAAAAAATCTGCACGCATCTTAAAATAACTTGATATTAATTAAAACTTTCTTGATTAATTAACCCATGGGTCTTGTATGGGCACGGCGGCCCGATCCATATCCACACTGAGTCCAGCCATGTCCACCCTCTCCGATTACTGTGGATCTGTTTTGCGTGTTTGTTCTTCCTCCAACCGGCGGCAGCAGGTGCGCCACGCAGAGAGCTGGGGCATGGCGTGAGCGTTAAGCGCGCGGGTGGACTGGAGGCAAGTCAGCTCAGCGCCGCGGCAGGGCACGACGAGCTCCTACTGCCTGGCGGCTGCCAGCTTGATGAGCGCAGCCACAGCCCGCAGCACCATTTAGACCATCCTACTTTCAAGCCTAACCTAGGTAGACAATTGCTGCAGTAGATGCCGTGGGGTTCAGCAGGCTGGCCGCCGCTCACGCGCAGAAAGCGCAAGCCCTGCCGCGGCGCGGCTTCCGCCTCTCCACTTGCCGCCGAACCCTGCTGCCGCCGCCTCTCGGCGTGCTGTTGTGCCCTGCTGTCGATTGGATGAAAAAACGAACAAGTGACATGGGTCGGGTTGCGAACTGGTATGGATAGGGCTGGGCCATACAAGACCATGGGTTAATTATTTAAGAATGTTTTAATTAATATTAGATTACTTTAAGATGCATGCAAACTTTTTTGAGAGGTCTACTGGAGCAAAACTCTCTTGGGTTGCTCTTAGGGCTTATCAGACACGGCAGCCCAAACTCAGGCATTAGCGGTTACAAAGGCTCAAGGCCCAACCTTGCCTTAGAGCAACCTACAAAAAGACTAGGCCCAACCTTACGATTCAGTTGCTTGGTTGCTGACCTCATCAATCATCATCTTCAAGCATTTCCTTAATTACACCACGCATACATTCTTGTAGAGTTGCCTTGATCAGAACTCATGCTACTCGTCGACCAAAAGTTTTCCAGAATTTTAAGAGATTTTTTCTTGAGCTCTATGATTTCAAGTTTCTCACAGGTATTTGCGAATACCCCCGTACTATTGCTATTTCAGACATGCAAAATCTTCTGGTTGATTTGTTGCAACTAGGATAGAAAGAAAATATTCATCAGGCCTAAATGAGGCATCACGTACATATTCTTGCAGAATTGCCTTGACCATACTCCGGCCATATATCATTATATCGACCAAGTTTTTCAGGATATTCAGAAATTTATCCTGGGATTTATTTGATTGCACATTTCAGATATAAATTTTGTAGGCACCATAATCTTGTAAGCATTTTTGCTTTCGTGTAACTGGAGAAGAATACAGATCCAGGACATAAATGTTGCTCTACTGATTAAGGTGCTAAATGATACATTGCATATACATATATTACAGAATTTATGAAGCTTCCCAAGAAAAAAAAACAGCTTCTCTTTTTGTTGGGTCGCATTGATGATTGTGCAGCCATAGATATCTGAATCATGCATGCCTATTAATTGTCACAAATGTACATGTATAGTATAGTTATCTGCAGAGTGAGTGGCAGTAAAGCCTTTTCAAGGATGATGTACCCTATGTTTCCGAGTATATACAACCACTGCATTTGTGGAACCGACTCAAATGAAAAACATCTCACTCAATATTCCTCAAGCAATGCATCCAAATGTTTCCTCCTTGCAGCATGCTTCAGCTTCTCCATCGCAATGAGTCCTACTTGCCTCACACGCTCCCTCGACAACCCAAATCTGGAGAATATAATTTCCATGCCAGAATTAGAACATCAAAATCCAAATAAAAAATCCCTGCAAATTCTCATGGTTGTGCTTAAGGTATGGGCAGACTGTGCTCCATGTTCGCTTGTTGGTTTCAGCCAGCCCAAACCAGCCGGCCAACAGTGTTTTCCTCTCACAATAAACCAGCACCAGCCAGCCCAAACCAGTCCAGAAACCAACCAGCGAACAGGCCGAAGAAGACTGAATACTTACTGTCTGCTGATGTCCTCCCATGTATGGCACTGTTTTCCTATGCCATGATATAATCGAATAATATCCCTCTCACGCTCGTTGAGAGTTGAATTTATAAGATTATTGACTTCCTCCTGGCATCAACAGAGTATTTATGTTAAAACAGATGTGGAAGTATCATAGAAGGAGAATCTTTAATTCGCTATTAGGTACGCCAGAAATAAAATGACAAACTTGCAAAAACAGCAAAACAATGAAGTATTCCTTAGTGATTACTATGATAGGGCCATGTATCGTAACAAACAACAAATTGGAAGCTATAACAACTGTTTGATAGTAATGGGCATATCTCTGTCACAAGAAATTAGTATGCATTAGTATTCTCTTTGGAAGAACATCAGTGTGCATACCTTGAGATACCTTTCCTCAAATCCATGCCATGGATCATTTGCGACGTTTTGATCCTCTATATACTGAAAACATGAGGAAAAGAGGAATAGTGCTAGTTTCTAGCATGGCCCAAGTCAAAAAGATGGAATGGTTCATAGAACTCTACTTACACTATGGAGTGTGTCCCCAGGTAGGCCGTTTAAGGAGGGGAACGCCTGTTGATCCAGTGAAAGAACCTTGTTCACAGCCTGCATATGTGAATGCTTTTGAGAATGGCAGAAATGTCAAAAGGCAAATTCAACCATGAAGATTAAGTTATTTTACCTCTGTAGCATTGTGCACTTTCTTTTCCGATATATTAAGCGACTCTGCTATGTTCTGAGGATTGCCAGAAAGGTCATAAAAGAACATCAGAATGTTTCAAAATTCCTTATTATTTAGGTTTAAAATTAATAGGAAATTAACTAAAAAATCAGCCATATCATCGAGATAATAAATCAGGAAATTGCATCTTGAAATACTATGCGGTTTGCTGGAACAGAAGTGGCCAAAACTTCATCAATATAGCCTCCTTACCTCTACTGTCGGAGCAATTCCTTGATCTTCCAACGCATACTTTGCACCACGAATTGCTATCAGCCTCTCATGCAAATAAGTAGGGAGCCTGAACGTTTTCGAGTTATCAGCCAATGCTCTTGAAACGCCCTGGTTACAAGCAAATGAATGGAAGGCTCAATTCAGCTATGATCTGATTAGGTCCAAATTGCTGCAGGACAAGAAAATCTGCTCTAACCTGACGAATCCACCAATACACATAGGTGGAAATCCTAAATCCCCTTGAGGCATCAAACTTTTCGATCCCACGGAGTAGCCCTATCAGACCACCCTGCAACATCAATGGACACATTACATTTCAACATTTCAGGTACAGTAATTTACAGTGTAACAAATAAACAGCTGGAATATCCAGATACAAGTTAAATGATCGAGCTTATGTCATCACCTGAATAAGGTCTGCCAACTCGACACCGAGGTTATCATACTTCTGGGCAATGGATATCACCAAACGGATGTTGCTCATTGTCAGCATCTCCCTCGCAAGAAACGACTCGCGCATCCTTGCACGCAGTTCAGGAGCTGATATCCACAGTGATTGTGCCAGCTGCTTGTATGACAGCTCATTACCCAGTTTCTCCTTCAGCCTGAACTCAAAATTGGGGACAACGGGGAATCAGCTAGGGAATTGGAATCCATTAGATACACTCAATCTTCAACATGCAACTTTGATCACAATTATGTTACATGAAAATAAAAAAAAACAATGAAAAGTTGTAATGTGTGCATACATTTCAGCCTATTGAGCATTTTAAGTGGTGATGTGTCATGAGCGTGACAATTATGTGTATCAATTTCCGACTCATTCATTGTTATATGTAGCTATATTAACAATGCAAACACACTGGTTTTGGGAGATACGATGTCAACTTTCAAATGCTAATTACGTTGCAATTGATGGGCATGCATTTTGAATTGAAATGTTACTTTGATCTTTGGTGCTGAAGCCAGATGCCGTCCTTGATCTTCCTGGAGAGCTGGATGACCTGCTTGTGCGTGAGGAGGTCCTTACTGACGGTGCCCCGGAGGTAGATGCGGTTCCGGCTCTGCATCAGCTCCGGGCTGATGGTGACGTTCTTCCGGCCAGGTCCCCGCCGGCGGCCGCTCATCCGCCGCTGGCGCGCCGAGACGCCCGACCGCGCCACCACCACCGTGGCCTTGCTAAGCCTCTCGTCCTCCTCGTCCTCGTCCTCGAAGGGGAGCTCCCACTGCTTCTCGAGCATGGAGCGCTGCAGCAGCACGATGGCCTCGAGCGAGGACTCGAACTCGAACTCCGTGTCCAGCTCCGGCGCCGGGTCCGCGGGTGGAGGCGGCAGCGGCAGCGGCGGGGCGAGCGCGGGCGCGGAGTGGTTCCTGAGCGCCCGGATGGCGTGCGCGCGCGCGTGGCCGGCGGGGGAGGAGGAGGAGGCGCGGTGCGCGACGACGGTGAGCTTGGGCGCGGTGGGCGCGAACTGCAGCGACGGGTGCGCGTCCGGGGGCGCGAGGTCGGTGGAGCCGAATGAGGTGGCGAGCAGGCGGTTGCCGGCGCTCAGCCCGATCACCGCCGGCGTCGCGGTCATGGCGTCCCCTTCACCTGCGCACGCCGCGGCCGTGCGTGAGTAACTGAGTACATATGTATGCACACATGACACACCTACCGAAACTCCGACAGTGATAGAAACAACCCGCGCAGGCGAGGCGAGCGAGCGAACGCCGGACTTGTACCGTACCTCGGTAGCTGCGCGACCGAGGCGGCGGAGGCAGCAACGCGAATGACGAGGAAGAGCCGGCGGCACGGGACAGCAAGCAGCAGAAGTGCGTGCAGTAGCAAGCGGGCGGAGACGGCAGCGAGGAACAACTGAACTGAGCTTACTGGCCTCAGTGGAGGAATCAAAGAACACAAGTGGAGGCAGAGAAGCTATGACCACCACACGCCCGCCGGGAGAGAGACGGAGACTGACGAGGCGAGGAGAGAGAGGGAGGCGCTTGCTGGTCCGCTAGTCTTTTACTACGAGCAGGCAGGCACTGACGGAGGTGTTACCGCGCGCGCGCGGCATGGAGGTGGGGGCGGGGGGAGATTGCTCGGAGGCGGGGAGGGAGGGAGAGGATAGGGTGCTGGGAGCGAGGGGGCGCGAGGCCATTGGTGGGCGGCAGATATTCTGGCTGCCCCTCGTCGCTTTCCCGCTCGGCTCGTCGTCAATCGCCGCTGCTGCTGCGGTGGGAATTTTACATATTTAGGATAGCCGCTCATCCGTTTTTCGTTCTTACGATGACTCTTACAGATTTAGTATCTTTAAAATTGTGCATTTTCGTTTTGTCATATTTGCTCATCTGGCACGCCACGGCAACATGACACAGTCAGCAGTGCCCTGCAAAAAGACTTGGCTGTCCCTGCCCATTTGCTCGCCCGCTCAAAGACAGGAAAACTGGCCGGCCTAGGCGCTCGCTCGCCCATTCTATTTTCCCCAGGCCTGAAACTGTCATGTTGTCTGTGTTTGAATGAAACATATGGCAATAAAAAAATAAGAACATTCTGGCCATGCTAATTAAGAGAGGCAAATTATGGCCATCTAAAATAAGATAGGCACATTGTGTCCATGCAAAGTAATAGATGCACATTACATAGTATCACATATGACAACCAAATAAGATAGGCATATCAGCTATGGAAAATTTAAGATCACTACATAAAGTACTTGTTTCTGACAACCTGGGCCTGTTCGCTTGGAGTAATTCTGGAGGAATTTGGATGGTTTGGAGGAATGCTGGAGAAATTTGTAAGAGAAAAACACTGTTTCGGATGAAAAAAGAAGCGGATCAAGCCGGATTTAAGGGCACGCGAACGGGGCGTGCCCTTGAACCCGGCTTGATCCGCTTCTTTTTTCATCCGGAACAGTGTTTTTCTCTCACAAATTCCTTCAGCATTCCTCCAATACATATAGAGTTTTTGGCCTTTGCCCATTACACACGACAGCATGCTGATAGTTATGCCCATTTAATTACAATAGAAGGCCACGCAAAATAAAAGTTCTGGTCAATTACACATATTATCAAGAGTTCAAGCTCTTAGCAAAATAAAAGCAATGTTCCGGTTCATCTTAAGTTCTCAGTTCATCCTTAGTTCTTTCTCACTTTCTTTGCTAACTTCTTCTTCCTAGGTGCCATTTTCTTGACAGGCTTAATTTGTAGTTCATCTTATGAGAATATGTTCTTGTTCAAAACAATAAAAGTCATGGTACAGCAAGGGACATAAACTCCTAGCTATAGACTCAATAGCATACCTCCTAGCTTTTGTAGTTTCTGGGACATCAACTTCTAAAGCCAAGGCTTCCAGGACATCTTCCTGTGCATGAGTTGCAGATAACTCATTTCTTGTAGCCTCAATTTTTTCCCTAGCTGCTGCTTCTGCTGCTTGTCTTGCTATTGCAGCCTTGAGTTCAGCTTCTTCAACATCCCTCCTTGCTTTTGCTACAGCTTCCTTTGCTAGTGCTCTTCTGGTTTTTGGAGTGACTGCTTCATCACCAGCAGCACATTTGTTTGCTTTCTTCCTCCCAACCTGAACATTACTCTTCTTGGTTCTTTTTCTTCAACAATAACAAAACAAGTTATGATTTTTTATCTGTATGTATGTTGATAGATGCTAACTTGCATTTTTTTTTCTGATAGCTCATGAATGGGGAAAAATGTAAAAAAAATCAGACACATATTCCTAATGATACATAGTATTTTTTGTAATTTACGTATGTTTTTTAGCTAACGTACGGATCACTAGAAAATTTTGTGAAGTACATTAAAAAATGAACACGGACGTACACAACCAATCACTAGCTTCTCGTTTCTAGCTTCTCGTTTCTATTCGGGCAGTGGCCACAAACAGGATTGCAGGCTTGCGGCTGCCGCGTCAAAGGACGCACTATGTACGCGGCTGAATACGGCCGCCCCTTCCCCCAGAAGCCCACGAACGAGGACGCGGCGCTTGCGGGCGTAGGATGGGCTGCCCGCCATGCGTACACCCATGAACCCTAACCCTAAATGCTGTGGAATGTGGGTGCAAAGGGGGCGGCAGGGGCCACGTACTTTCGATCCGTCGTGAGCAGCAGCTAGCGGCCGTGGCTCAGGGACAGCCAGAGGGGAGCAGGCGTGGCGGCGGTTGGCGAGCTAGAGAAGAAGTGGACCGAGAAGAAGCAGGTGGCGACGGTGTTCATGGGGGAAGAAGAGAACGCGTCGGGCGTCAGCGTTGCTCGCACAAGAAAATGGGCGAGCGAGCGATTGGCCCGGCCTATTTTCCCTTCTTCCAAATAGCTAGGGGCAGGCAGGTCATTTTGCTGCGCCCTGCTGACTTTGCGCCACCGTGTCATGTCGTCGTGGCATGCCAGATGAGCAAATGTGGCAAAACGAAGACGCACGATTTTTAAAGATGCTAAATATATAAGAGTCATCGTAAGGATGAGAAACGGATGAGTGACGACCTTAATAATAGTAAATATGTAAAATTCCCTGCTGCAGTCGTGCCTCCGCCACGAGATCCGCCAGGGCGGCACCAAAAGGATCGTGCTGCCTCCACGCGGCACGCGGACCACACGACGCTCCCCCTCGTCTTCTCCTCGTGTCCTTTTTTTCCCTTCTATTCTAGCTTCGTGGGCTCGTGGGGCGCCCGATGGCCCACCAGCGGTGGCCGGCCTGTGCAGCTATTGATGTTTTTTTCTCTCGTATATTTTTCAAGAAACAGAAATTAATCTTTGCTCAAAAAAAAAGAAACAGAAATTAATCATCAGATTTTTCGTATCCAATGGAAATCACAGAGCAGAATGGCAATCCAAAAAGGTTGAAGCCATTTCTCTGCCAGGGCCAAGCCCAGTCCATAACCCTTCGCGACTCGCCTCCCAAGTAACTGTAGTGCCGTCGTGGCGCCACCGCTTCGCCTCCCCGTCTTGGCGGCTCAGCGCCGCTCCTCCGCCCCGGACATCTCGCTCAGCGTCGTCGACACCTCCACCTCGGCCGCCGCCGCCTCCGCATCGCCGCCTCCGCATCCCCTAGGGCGACCTCCACCTCATCTTCCTTCCTTGGTATCCACCGTGATGTGAGTGCGCCCCTCAACTCCTCTCCTACTGCTTAGGGTTTCTATACTCATACCTTGATACCCGCGAGGCCGCGATGCGTGTTCTCGTAGTTCTCCTAAACCCTTTCTAATAGAAATGATGCGGGTGAGTTTAGATGTGTATTAGATTTTTTTCCTTCCTTGCTTCCATCTCTTGCACTGCATTTCGATGGCACACTCAACTGCTAGAAAATCAACTGGCTAAAATTTAAATTCACGGAATGGGTACTAGGATTGCTCTTGCTACTGGCGTACTGTGATTTCTAAAAAAACACCAGCCCAAGTAGAAGTCACTACCAGCTTGTAATGTTAGCCCATCAACAGCCTAGGGAAGAAGGCCTAGCCCTAGCTTGCATGCCGATGTTTGGTTCGATTCGTCTTTGGTATACGGCGGCTGGTAGCGTCCTCCCAATCCCATTCATCCCCAGCCCTGCAGTCCCCATCTGCAGAGACGTAGCTAGGCGAGGCACCCAGTGGCCCTGCACGCAGCACAGCAGTGGCCAGGCCCCAAGCAGGTCGAGGCCAGCACGGAGGCTCCAGCAGCAGCAGCGTTCCCCTCCACCTCCAACATCCAGGGAGCAAGCCACAGGTCCTTGTCCTGTAGCTAGTGCCTCTCCCATGGTTAAGATCCAAAAGTTTAGAAACATAAACCCAATTGGCACAGAATTAATCTGTTGCTCAGGTGCATCATTTAGTTCTATCTATATATATGCATGTGATTGTTTTTTTTGAAAATGTTTTTACATTTACTATCATCACCAATTTTACATGATTATATGAGTTTATTTCCTGTTGTAAGCATAAGTATCAAACATGATAGTTATTGAGTAGTCAGCCCCCTTGTTTGGTCCATTTTGGAGGTCCACCACTGGTGCTACTTGAGTGAAACCTCACCGAATACTAATATTGGTCAATTTCCTGGTGTTTTTGGGCAGTAGCAAAGAGGCAATGGAGAGGGTTTCCGGCACAGAGTGTAGAGTGGGCAAGGCTATTATGAGCAACAAGGAGGAGGAGAAAGAATGCCAAATAACCAAAGAAGAGAAGGGACGGAAGAAGGGGAAGAAACATAAGGACAAGGGTCGGGGTGGCGATTGTGAGGGCAAGGCTGTTATGAGCAACAAGGAGGAGAAAGACTGCCAAATAACCAAAGAAGAGAAGGGACGGAAGAAGGGGAAGAAGCATAAGGACAAGGGTTGTGGCGGCGATTGTGATAGCTCAATTCATTCTGGTGACAGGAACCATAGCATTGAGATGGAGCAAGCTGATGTGTCAGCCACGATGGCTGAAAACCCCTGCTTGGAGCATGCAGAGGCTGCTATGAGCAAAAGCTCTGTGAAGAAACATAGGAAGAAAAAGAAGAAAGATAAAGAGGTTGAAACTAATGGCCAGACTCAGTTTCTTGATGCTGATGAAAATGTTGTGTCAGAAGATGCGGAGAGGAACAACGGAGAAAGAGAACATGATAGGAAGTCGAAGAAGCGCAAACGAAAGCATCAGGATGATGAGACTGCCTCGAGTGGTTCTTCTAGTAATAAAATTGTTTTAGGGAAAGATAAGAGGAGGAAAAAGGAGTGTTTAGTTACCTTGGACTTGGAAGAGGGCAATAAATCTGACATGTCAAAGATTGGGAAGAAGACAGAGAGCAAGAAAAAGAGGAGAAAGGAGAGAAATAATATTGGTGTTGACCTAAGACAAAATGCACCAGCTGGAGAGGGTAAGAATGGTAAGGGTATCAAAGAGGAAAAAAGTGTGTGAGGATGAGAATGATGGCGGTGAAAGAGAAAAAGAAAACATGGCAAAGCGAAAGCACAAGGGTAGATGAGTGAGCTTCACTGATGATGTGGAGGTGTTTAATATAGGTGGCAGTGATGATGTAGAGGATGATGGGAGTGGTGAAACTGAACTTGTGCTGTTGTGCATGGACGACGGTTTACCTCTGAGGAAGATGCGAAGCTAATGGAAGCCATGGTGAAATATGCAGAGGTTTCTTCTCTTGCTTTTTAGTTTATATATTGCTGGGTTTCACAAATTATATGCATTCTATTTAGTGCCTTTGCTTGCTTATAAGTGTATGTGGATTACTATTATTTGTTACTAAGTGATGTGGATTATTATTCTTTAACTTACAAAGATGGACGTTGACAATTCTTTTCCCAATTTTAATGTATGTACTACCCGATTACTGTCTGTTGTCTACTGAAATGTTTAACATATTGATGAAATGAACTTTTCATTTTGTACTTATATTTTCATGTACTGTTTGTATAAGATACTTCAACTCAGTATTTTCAACATTCATGTAATAGCTATTGTTGTACTTTTTACCTCTCCTTTTTTGCATTAACTTTAATGGGAGAGTTCAGAATGTTCTTTACATAGGCTTAACCTATATTTTTAGGTATTCTCATGTTCTATATTTTATTAGTAACCAGTATTACATATATTAATTATTTTTGGAGTTTCGGTGCTATATCATGTTTCTACTTGTTCTGTTTACCAAATAAATAAATCGGTGGGTGGTGGCTATAGTTTACGTGCTCACCGTGGTTCACACTTCACTTCTTTTAATGTTTTCCTCAATATAGATGAAGCAATTAGGAGAGAAAGGGTTAGAGATGATTGGAGATTGTATTAAACATCCAGAGCTCAGGGGTTGCTGGGTTGAAATAGGTAAGCCATAAACATTTGGAGCTATCTATTTTACATTCCCCCTCTTATACCGGCTTTCCCTTTTGTAATTAGTATATCAGTTACACATGTAAACTTGTAAGCACAAATTGAAATCAGTCTTTAGGCTCATATGCTGAAATCAATAGTTTGATTGCAAATTTTATTCTTGCCGAATATGCACTTTGCTGATAATTTAGGAATTTGGCTTGTGAATACTGTAAAATGAATCTTGTCAAAGTCTATGTTTTCCTGATCTAGTTAGCAGATGGCTTACTAAGTATTTGTTGCAGCAAAATCATTACCTCATAGACCCGCAAAAGCCGTATACAAACGTGCACGGATCTTACTTCAAAGGAGTGCTGAACGTAAATGGACTGAAGAGGAGTACGAGATAGTTCGACGGTAACATAAAATCCTCCTACTGAGAATTTTGAAATTTAGTTTAGTTTTCCCTTATATATACTAAGTTTACTTCACATTTCTACATTTTAGTTTTAGTTGTAGAGCTCAACCAAAAGGTTGGATTACATGGAACACTAGTCCTTAATTCTATCTTGATTCTGTGTAGTATATTAATAAATGTGCTAAGAGATGACAAGATAGCTACTAGCATCCCTGCATTACTGAAGTTAGATTAACTACTCCATCCGTTCCAAATTGTAAGTCATTTTGGCTTTTCTAGGTACATAGCTTTTGCTATGCATCTAGTTTAGATATAAACTATGTATGGATACATAGTAATAACTATGAATTTAGAAAAGCCAAAACGACTTACAATTTTGGAATGGAGGGAGTTTGATAGCATATTAACTGTAATGTGCTATATCGTTCTGATGCTCTCTGCCTCCCCCATTTCTAGCCTTAAAGACATTATTGACAAACTTAGCAAAAAATGCAATATTTAATTTGGTACTGTGTTTAAGATTAGTAATTTCCTTTAAGTTGAATTTTCTTTGTAACTGATGATTTTTTCTTGGATATGATATCCTATCTCTTTGCGTCACTGTATATCCTATACTTGCTGCGTAATATAAAGCCTAGCTGTCATTCACATTGCAGCATACTTTCTTGGCATTTATTGTGAGAAGTAATGTTAGGATCTTATTTTATGATGACTGGCTTCAGGTGATTAAGATTGCCATGCATGACACAGATTTGTTGAAAAGAATGGCAGAAATTGGAGGGTATTAGCAAAAGAACTTGGAAAGAATGAAATCCATGTAAAAGATACTTGGAGACGAATCAAGCCCAAAAATTTGAAAAGAGGTGTCTTCCACTGTATAGCCTTTAAGTTTATCACAAGTTAGCTAATTCATTAGCCAATATGCATTTTCATCATTACAACTGTACCTCCTTTTTCATTGTTGTGTTTGGTATCAGAATGTTTTTTCTTGCATTAGTTTAATGGCACTCATTTGGGTTAATAAAAAACAAGATTATGGGGATATAAAATAGACTTTTACTTTAGTTTATTTCAGTTTTGTTCCGTAACTTATGTTATATTCCACAGAGATATTTGCATAGCATGTGTTCATGCTTTGTCATATATCTAATTTGAAACTCGGTATGAGCCATACAGGGTTCACAATAGTTTTTTTTTTTTTTTTTTTGAAACAAAGGCAGGAGCTCTGCCGCTCAATTAAGACAGAAAGAATTTATGTACAAGAGGACTAGCCAACGGGATGTCAAAAGGGCACCCGAAGGCTAACCAACCCACACGACGCAGCTGAGCACGAACACGGCACACTACCATGGGTTATCGTTGCCGAGCATGGCAGAAGACGCCAGCAGCTCCGACTTCTCATGGCAGTCCACACACAAGCCACCCACCAATGAGCCCGAAGCAAGCGGCCGCAACCGGTCATCGTTGCCAAGCTCTAGTACCCCGCAAAGAGCAGCTCCGACTTCCCATCACGGCCACCCGCCTCGCCTCCAGCGCTTGCCGACCCCTAGCAGACCCCAGCCAACGATGAAGGAGGGTGCTCGCCGCGTGTCATCGTTGCCGAGCCACGTCCTTGACGCAGCAGCTTCGACTTCTCGCAGCAAGACCCACCTCCACGCGTCATCGAGGCGCCAAGAAGCGAAGAACAATCACCGAGGAGACATCGAGGCCACGACGAAATCCAAACGCGACGCCTTCAGGAAGGTAGCGACGTCGATGGCGCCACCGTCGCACGTCCAAAGTGGACCGGGCTTTCACCCTTGGATGATAGTGCTAGAGGGGATACACGACACCCCAAACAGGGAAAGCGGCACCCACAGGTGTCGCCGTCGCTAGGCTTTCGCCCAAGGAGTCCTGAAGCACGAACATCGGGCCAAGAAGCAAGGCCCCTTGCCATCCGTCACTGCCTACACCGTTGTCCTGCCGCTCCACATTAACCCCTTCCGAGGGGCCTCGACGCGTCGGCTGCACGCAGCAGCCGCACAGCTGCGTCGGCCGTCACCCCCTCCGGCCGGGCAACGCGGAGCCGGACCTAACTCCGCTGCTCGCGAAAACACCGCCGCACGACCAACGCCTCAGGCGGCCATTGTCGCCGGCTCTTGGCACGTGCTGTCGACGCTACGATCCGACGTCAGCCACCACCAGACACGCGCGCCCACCCCTGTGGACGCCGCCCCCTGCCCAGCGGCGTCAGAACCGGTAGTAGAGCACCGGTGCCGACACCCTTTGCTGTCGCCGCCGCCTCCGCCTTGGCCAGCCACCGTCCTCGCCAGCCCTTCGAGAGAGTGTCGGGTCCAGGTACCGAAGCTCCAGATCCGGCCGCGTCGAGCTCGCCGTCGCATCACCCGCCCATCCTTCCAACCACGGTCGCTGCAGCCGCCATTCGCCGAGCTCGCCGAGAGCCAGCACCGCGCAGTTGTACAGCAGCGCGGGCACGGGCCCCTGCCCGGCCACCGGCCGCCGCCTGATCCCTGCAGACGTGCACGAGCCGGCCCGGCTGGCCGCCGCCGCCCCAGGCTCGGGCAGGAGCCCCGACGGTCCCCACCTTCGCCGGATCTGGCCGCGGGCCCCAGCATCGCGTCTCTGCCGCGCCGACACCGCGCCCCGCCCACTCCACGCCGTGCTGGAGCCCGCAACGCCGGCGAGCACCAACGCCACCACGGCGCCGGCCGTAGATTCATGGCGTGGGGCGCCGGTTCCTCGCCGCCGCACAGCTCCATGCACAGCAGTCAGGCGCTGAGGTCGATCTACCCTCAGCCGGATCCGGCCACCGGGGCCGCGGATCCGTGAGCCGGCCGCTGGAGCAGCCACCACCGCCGCCGGAGCAGCCACCCCCATCACCGGGCACCGGGAGGAGAGAAAGGTTGGAGGATGGAGGAAGGCCCCGCCGCCACCATCATCGCGGCTGCGCGGCCTCTAGCAGCACGCTCCGGCGGCGGCAAGGAGTCATGGGGAGGGAGGGAGGAGGGGTTGGTGGAGGCGGCGGCGCCGCCCGTGTCGCTCAGGCCAAGCGACGCGGGGGCCGGGTTGTGCTCAAATAGTCATCTTTAGAGTAGGTACCCCTTATTTTGGGTGCAGATGGTTAATTTGAGCACACTGTTAAAAAGTAGAGGCATGGCAAATGGCAACAACCTTGAATTTCATTTGGTTTGTGTCAGCTTTGAATGACAGGCACCTGTTTGGAGAAAATGTCAAAGCATTGGTACTTCTGTATAACATGGCTAGACTGCATGTGTATTTGTATCTTCAGTTACAATGTGTTGAGTCAGTTAAATTTAACCAAGTTATAGTTTCAAAGGATGTACAAATTAGATTTTGTGAAAGACCATAAGTTTTAAAGGATTTACTAATTAGATTTTGATGTAAACAGGGTTTCACAATGCAAAGGATGTGTCCTAAGTTTTTTCTACCGTGAATTGATGTTTCGTTATGTAATATAGAAAGATAATACTTTGGTGTGCTAACTTGTCCATTGTGTTTCGGTCCTCCCCCCCCTTAATTGGTGAAATGTTCAGGGCATTGGACTCAGGATGAGTACCAAAACTTATTTGATTTGGTAAATTTGGACTTGCGTGTGAAAGCCCATCAAAACTTTGATCCTGGTCACCGTCGGGTGTGTAGTTCTTTATCCTTGTGCATATTTTATTTCAGTTTTATGTTTACCATCTTCCATTAGTGCTCTTTCACATTGATGTATCCTTTATTCCATATAATCAAGTGTACTCATTTGTGACAGATAAGAGATAACATTTCTTGGGAGGCTATCAGTGATAAATTAACCACTCGTAATAACCGCGACTGCTGCAAGAAGTGGTTACTGTTGCCAGCCATTTAATGCATAACATAATTTCCTCCTTGAATATGGGCCTAATTCTGTATATTTCAAGTTTTTCTGCATTTTCTTTTTTGTTGGTCTGCCTTGTCGTCCTCAAACTGATTTGGTATCAGTTCTGTTCGTAGAAGTGCAGTGCGTGGACGCGTGGTATCTCTTTGGCATATTTATTGTTAAGACATTTTCTAGTGAGGCTGGTGCTGATACCAGGCATTGGTACAGACTCTATTGCAATGTGAATTATTTTTCACATTGTCTAAACTAACATGGTTTGGTTGTATCGAAACTCTTGTAAAATGATTAATAGCTTCAAAAATGTTTGAGATTTTATTATAGTGTCGGTTTGGCATGCTTTGATCACTGAAACTCAATCCTTTGTATTGCTAATTTTGGTTTGTTTGTCCTAAATTTTCAGCTTATGTATGAAGATACTATCTTCGGACATATGTAGTCATTAAATGAAATTTATTCATACATAACAGGTACCAGCAATTAGCATCACCACTGGTTTAAAGAAGGAATCTGGGCAGATACAGATGATTATCTGTTAGTGGAAGCGTAAGTTTCTATGGGTTACCTATCAAATATTGTAATATTGTCATAACAAAATGTCATCTGCTTGTCGTTGGGGCTATGATTGTGATATGGCCTGAAAGTGCCTCCGAACTTTGAGGTATAAATCTATTATTTCAATAAGGAAAATTTGTGTATTTGATCCCTCTGCTTTTGAGTTAATGCAACTTACCCCTTATACTTTTAAAACCAGACAAATTATCCTTTCTTCATCTATACCAATTCAAAATAGGTCTAATATCAGACATGGAATTTTATTACCCTTCCTTTTAATTTACTCTTCTTTTCATGCACAAAATCTGAACGAATAGAATGAAATGCAAGTTCTTTTAGATGAAGGAGGTGTGTACCTGAACAATATTTACCATGTTCACCATGATAAACTGATAATGTGTGGCTGATATGTTTGAATTTTAGGCAATATGCCTCCTGTTAATGTTGCTTGGTATAGCATTGTATTGTTGTTTCTTGGTAGCATTTTTCTTCTGTCTTTGTTATCACGATACATTATTTGTTGCCTGCACTAAATTTTCTTAACAATAAACCAGGCTTCAAAATGTTGATGTTGTTTGTGTTGAAGATGTTGACTGGGAGAACCTTCTTGAGCATAGGTGAGTGTTGATTGCTGATTGTTGACTTAGCTTCAATCTTTCAACATAGCTTGTTGCTAGAATTTAGTAGTTTTGGTATATGGCTCCCATTTTCATTGTTTTTTTAACATGAAATTTAATTGAGTTGATCCAGTCCTCTGTGATTTCAGCGAACTACAGATCATTTAGTGCTATTCCATCTGATCCGATGAATGTTAGATTGCCTCTTTCTTTCTGAGGGGAAAAAACATTTGTTCTGAAAGGGCATTAGCATTACAACACTTAACAGAGAACCTTTGAGCTCTTGGGGACCATAGAGTGACTGCCTAGTTCATATGCCATTAATTCTTTCTTGCTGAGGTCCTTGCTTGTGTTGCCTTGCATTTTCCTGTGCTTGAAATTTGAAAACCTTGCATATGACGTAGGTCTTCCTTTTAGTAAAGATTCCAGCATTATGGAGATTGTTTTTTCCTACCAAGACTACTGTGTAGCAAATCGCCTATTCGGCTAAACTTGCGATATTCTGTTTAATAGATAGATAGATTATAAAATTAGTAACAAACTGTACTCATTAAGCGAATTTTTTCAAAAAGAATGGAATGCTTTCCATATATCAATGCTAAGTGTCATCGGGCCACTTTGGTTAGTGGTTACAGTAACAGGGTGTTTTCTCTTACTTAGGTCTGGGGAGCTTTGTCGTCAAAGATGGAACCAGATGGTCCGCGTGATCGGTGGCCACAGAGATAAGCCTTTCATTGAGCAAGTGGATGTGCTTGCAAGGCGATACTGCCCAGAAATGCTTCCGTACAGGAAATCAAAAGCATGTGACTTATCGGCCGACGAACTTGTTGGAGTCTCTGACTTGTAATGGCTAGCATAACCCCGCAGCATGTGCTGTTGTAAAATTGTTTAGCTTTTGTAATATGGTACAGTATGGGGATCTGTAGAAATGTTAGCAGCATATATATGGTTCTAAAGCTTCAGTCAGACCTTCAGTGCACACTGCCAAGGTGTCAGCACTGTGACCTCCACAAACTGGTATTGTCGAGGGCTTCTGTATCTGGATTTGAAATGTTGTTGCTCCACTGAATTTAGTTCTCAATGCTGAAATGACGGATGTTTTGTCGTCCAACTAATCACGATTAAGGGTTAATTGGTCCCGTGACCTTTGATTAGGCACTAAGACTCAGATTAGACCGACTAATTGTCTGATTGGGTGGTGGATGACTAGTGATGCAATCTGAGCTTGTGCCCTGTTCGCTTGGCTTATAAGCTGTACTTTTTTAGCCGACGAATAATATTTTTCTCTCACAATAAATTAGCCATCAGTATTTTCAGCTATGGCTTATCAGCCAAGCGAATAGGGCATTGGCAGTTGTGCAGTGTGCACTTCCATTTGTCCTTAAGTGAAAATCTTGCCGTCTTCCCTTCTCCCTTTCACAGCTGCCGGCGGCCGCCGCCTCGCCCCTTCCCAGCTGCTACCACCTACAGCTCCGCGGGATTACGAAGGTAAACTCCTCCAATGTTTAGTGTTGTCCTCCTCCTACATCATCCTGTCTTTGCTCTACTACTGCTCTGGGATGGATTCGGCAGTTCTGGACCAAGACCAACTATACAGTAGTACAGTACTATATAGCTAGGCATTTAGGCCGGACGACTGTGCTGCCCACTAGGACCAACTAGGCTCGACTAATCGAGTTGGTCCACAACTAATCATTATTAGTCGATTTTGGTACCATGGCGACTAGGGTCGTTTAGACAAGTACAGTAGAAAACTTTGGTGCTGGTGATACAACATGTTGAAGTGTTGATGGATTTTGAGAGATAGATGTAAATGTTTTATCATTTTGGTGCCGATTCAATTGCTTTTTTAGAAGGAGGTAATATAGAATTTCCTACTCATCTGCCATCATTTTGGTGCCCATTCTGTACTGTGTACGGACGGACTATGGAGCCAGGAGCCATACATCCACGCTGGCATAAAACACAGAAAATCCAGTGGATGAGCTTGCCAGTTCGGCTGATACATAAGCTGACTGATAAGTCGGTTGAAGCTATTTTGTTGTGAGAGAAAAATACTGTAGATTCTAGCTGTTATATGGTGTCAGAATGGTGAGTGTGTTAGATCTAATAGACAATAATTTTATTACATGGAATGGAACGCAAAGAAAATGGAGGGTAATGAAACGAGACATGCAATCTCAAGAAACTGCGACATGCCATCCCAATCAGTTATAGACACTATTCATTGGTGACCTTCAAGCACAATAATTTTTTTTAGACACAAACACTCATGTACGCATGTACACTCTTCTTGTAGTAAGCATTTGCATCATGAATTTGTCCAAGTTACCAAGTACACTAACCAAATTATGGCCATGTTTGAAACACCTTAAGCTTTACAATAAGCTAGCTATTTTGACAGTTGCCCATACATATGGTTTGTTGGAGAAGCTCATGCTAGATGTAGTATTTAGGCTTTTTTACTACTTTTTTCAAGGAGCATATCTGTAAAGATCCGTATGTCAAAAGGCCACCATGCCTGAAGTGAGAGGGGCACCATCATCGCTAGGAGAGGAGGGCCCTTAACATCCTTGTTTCGGAAAGAGAACGAGAACATGGAACAAGAACGGAAACATGGAGCTACACATTATAATGTAATTGTATTGTGTGATGTTCTCGGAATGGGAACATAATTGTTTCTGGAAAGGAATCATGACTATTCTTTAAACGAGGAACGTCGCTATGTTTCACGTTTCCACCTGCTAAAAGAGAGGGCCTCCGTCGCAAGGAAGAAGGGGCGTCGCTCATTGGCAGAGGCCTCATTATCTCCATCCTCCATCTCCATGTTAAGGTCAATCTCTGTTGGATCCATAGTGACCTGGCAAGCACAAGGGGTTCAAGCGGCCTAGGGGCACAAGGTCACCGTTGGCTAATTGGAGTAGTGGGCAATGCCGCAATGGTGAAGCTGCAGCAAAGAGGACATTTACCTTGTGACTTCGTAGACTTTGTATCATATAGGGATACATATATGATGGAAATTTAGTTGAATTCATTTTTTATTTTTAAGGGATGCATATGTTACTCCATTTGTCCGAGATGCAGAGGCGAACGTGAAAAATAGACTATACGAGATGTGCCTATGTGTTTGGCATGGCATTAGTTTTTTTTAATGAGAAGCGGGTGAAGAAGACTAGTGATGCAAGGCAGGTTACCCGTAAACCCACAAATAGGCTAAATTTTTGTAGGTTACTTGCAAATCGGCAAAAATTTAGCTTATTTGCATGTTCATGAACAACCCTCCTTGCATCTCTAAAAAAAGACTTCTTGTACACGAAGTGCTAGCGCGTTTAGGCATGACATTAGTTTATTTATCAATGAAGTAGAAAAAATACCATTAAATTATGGTCCATAATACTAGACCACTTCTTTATAACACTTTGTTTTTTTACTTTGAATTGAATTATGTGGAGTACTGACATTTTTTTATGACTGTCGGCTTGGCACCCTTCTCCTAGCTAGATCTGATCAAACATCATGTTAGACTGAGAAAAATGGTCAGGTCAAAATCTTTACCCCGAGCTTGATCTAACATGCTGGCAGGTCGGGCCACGCTATTTCTCAAGGTTTTTTAAGATTTCACACTATGTGTCAGGTTTTTTAGGTTATATCATGCCATAGAAAGAATCATGGCCCACAGTCAGGTCCATGAGTAAGCCTACTCCTAGCCACTCTCTTCGAATAAATCAATTTCTATAATTATTTAGGGGGCTCTTGCATCCATACCCCTATTTTATATCGATATTATGATTTTATCCCTGTTTTTTTAACTTTGTGAATTTACCCCTGCTTATTCAAAACGAAGCACCACTTTGCTCCTATTCCGTCATCCTCCCCTAATGGTGTTAACTTTTATACTAAAGGACAAATATGCCCTTGTGATTTTGTCCCTGGTTTTTAGGGCTATTTGTGATTTTACGCCTAACTTGGAATAAGACACATATACTGTATTTTGAAAAATTATTTGCTTATTGTGATGGAATGTAATACACTTTTGTTTTTTCTTTTCTTTTTCTCCTTTTCTTTTTTAATTTATTTTCTTTCTCACTTATTTTTTTTCTTTCTCCTCAATCCAATCCGGCTGGGCAACTTCTCCACGGGTTCCTCTGAAAAATATCTCCACAGGAGCGGGAGCCTTATCCACTGCACGCAGCTTCTTGCTGCAATGGCCTGGGCAAGTCCGTCCCGCCTGCACGCCGGGCCAAGCGGCGCCGCCGCACTGCACGCATCGCCTCAACCAACGCGCGATGGAGTCCGTCCGCGTGCCTCCGTGCCCGCGCGTCCGGCTGCGGCAAGCCGAGCGCCGAGGAGACAAAGCACAGCAGAGCCCAAGAACAAGAAAGTGTATTTCATTCCCACATCCCAATCGATCGAATACAGATGAGAAGCGGGAAGCTGCTCCGCAATCTCCTTTCGTCCCTGCCCAAATTTACCGATACCCCTGCCCAAATCCGCCAGAGATCACACCTTTCCACCAAATCCGGCCAGGATGCGGCGCAATCGGCGGCCACGGACCCAGCTCGCACGGCCGCAGCGCCCGCCCAGCCGCGCCCCCGACGCGGCCGCCGCACCCACCGCAGCGCCTGCCTTGCCGCGCCCGCCCAGCAGCGCGCCTGCGCACCCACCGCGCAGCGCGCCCGCCGGCCATGCCGCGACGCCTGCCCAGCGGCACCCGCCGCGCCGCGAGCTCGCAAGGCCGAACCCGCCGGCCGTGCCTCCTCGCGCGCCCTGCCCAATAGGCACCGGTGGACACGGTGCGGATATAACTGTGATAAGGGCATTTCAGCCATTTCGCATCTGATTTTATATGTTTTATTTTTTTAAATCGTTTAATCAGCCTCTAAATAACGGACATCGAAATCAGGAACAAACTGCTCCTTCGTTTTCAAAATAACAGGGGTAAAATCACAAAGTTGAAAAAATAAAAGTAAAATCATAATTGAACTTCTGGACAGGGACAAAAACACCATTTTCCCATTATCTAAAGTCAACTTTTAAGATTTGGCTAAATTTATAGAAGAAGTAACATCAAATAAAAATATTTTATGGTATATTTTATGATACTAATTTAGTATCATAAATCTTTGTATGTTTTTTAAAAATTCGGTTAAATTTTAAATATTTCTTTAAAATAACTCTAAAAATCAATTTATCGAATAACAGATAGAGTATTGTATGAGCTGAACAATGTACAATGTCGACAGAAACTAGGAACAGTATGAACAGGATTCTCTTGGAGCAGCAGCGAGCAGGTGGTTCCACTTTGCAGCCACGAGCCCACGATGCACGGACGGCCGGCCGGATGTGAGTGGATTCTCGGAGAAGGAACCGTATGGCACGACGCCCGCACGCCCGTTTCAAAAATTCAAAAAAATTCGAATCGCCTTTCACAACGGCCGCAGCGCCGTCTCGTGTAGCCATTCGCATCCCGTATATAAACAGCAACCCCCTCACCATCCAGTCATCCCCCATTCATTCCTCTGCCGCCGCATTCCAATCCCCATTCATCCCAACCCCACCACCAGCTCCGCAGGAGAGAGATCGCCCGTCGGAGCCATGACGAGGGGCGGCGGAGGCGACATGAAGTCTTTCTTCCGTCAGCAGAAGGCGCACGCCGGCGCCGGGGCCGCAACCAAGCCCACCGGCGGCGTCTCCATGAAGGCGGCGGCGGCGGCGGCGCAACACCACCAGAAGGCCGCTCCCGCCGTTCACGTCCACCCGGCACCAGGTACTATTCCCGGTCCCGAATCCCCCCGATCGCTGTTCCTCTTCCGCGGCACCACTGTCAGATCGATCGATTTGACTCGTCTCTCGTCACCGCAGATCACGGCGCCGGCGCCGGCGCCGACTCGACGAGGCTCCAGCAGGAGGAGCGGGAGCGGGCGGCCCGCGAGTTCGACATGGACATGCGCTACGGGCCGTGCCTCGGCGTCACCCGCGCCCAGCGCTGGCGCCGCGCCTCCTCGCTCGGCCTCGCGCCGCCGCCGGCGCTCCTCGCCCTCTGCACCGATGACCAGCCCTGCCTCTGGGAGGGCCGCGTCTAGTGCCCCTGCCCCGTGCTTCGCCGCCATGCTCCATCAGTAGTTTTTGTGTTCAGCAGGAGGAGAAGCAGCGTCGCGTTCGTCCGTTCTGCTCCCGCCTACCGCACCTCGTGGTAGCACCAGTAGTACCATCTGCACCAATCGAAGCTTCTGTGGTGCCATGCCATGTGTTGTGTTATTGCCTCTAGTATGAACCTTGGTGTCTGCTGTGTTATTTTGATCAGATCAGAATGGCATGTCTTCCTAATTTTTGTGTTATTGTGATCAGAGCAGAAATGACATGTCTTCCTAATGTTTGTGTTATTGTGATCATCCTAATGTCTTCCTAATGTTTGTGTTATTGTGATCAGAGCAGAAATGACATGTTTGTGATCAGAGCAGAAATGGCATGTCTTGTTACAGCAACATGGCATTTCTTTCATGTGTTCTATTGCAGTATCCATGTCATTTTTCATTAGATTGTCAGCTTCCATGTCGTTTTTCATTGGATTCTCTACCAGAGATGAAGGTTCAGATTATGGAAACGATACATACTTGCTTAATAGTTCCAAATTGAGAAGTTTATAGTTCTGAGGAAGTTTTAGATCCGAATCAGATGTCATTTTATTTTTCTCCTAAACCAAACTAACATAATCTGATCAACATCTAGCACATCAAAAAAGTTTCATTAAATCAAATTTGAAATATGCATTGACAATTTATTTATATGGTTTTGTAAATGTCAACAATATTTGTCCATGAACTCCAAATTGAAGAAGTTTTGACTTCGGACAAAATTGAAACGGTCTACAATTTAGCCAGTGGGAGTTTTTGGAAATAAGTTGACAAACTGACGGTAACACATAACCAGGAGGAAACAAACACTGCATACATTAATCCAACACAGCTTTCTTGTGTTTTTCTTTCTGCAGTACATCATCACCACCGTTCTATAGCTGATAACAGGCACACTTACATGGCCAATACATGATCAGGAAGAAACACACAGGTACAAACACATATATAACATTAGCAATGTCACATGCCCTTTTATGTCTAATAACTGGAACAATAAGCTCTATGCAGTGAAGTATTGTCGCAAACAGACTAAATTTCACAGCCATCAGCATTGAGAGCTCTGTATCCATGTTTAGTACAGCGTATTCTCAGTAAGGAACGATGATGGATTCGATGAGCTCCTGTAGTGGAGCCAGCTCCTTCTTGTCAATCAGGCCAAACTCCTGCAGCACAAACACCAAAGAACGTTAACTGCTGCCATTTTCCTTTTTTCCTGGCCAAGAATGTAGGTATGTAATTGTGTTGTATAAAAAGCAATTGCCATGAATGATGGGACCTACATTTGTAAACAGAATGAAGTGCTTGAAACAGGTATTGAGATGGGCCTCCTCTTTAAGGCTAACAATCTTCTGGAAATGAGAGTGGTAGATGTGGGCATAGACACGAAACAAGCGCTTGAATATTGTCTTTACTACTTCCTTGAAGTTTGGCGGGAATGGTGTGCCTTGACAGAGGGGAAACGAAATCCAAATCAGATAACATGCTCGATTGCATCCGATGTCAGGTGTTCACAAGAAACTAAGAGAGCTCCACGATTCCACAATAAAAAGCAACATACCAAGTTTTTGAGGGAATATGGATTCATCATCAAGCTGGCCTTCAATCCAATCCATCAGATACTCCACATATTTTGGTGCGGATACCTCTATGGGTTTCTTTATCTGCACACCATCAGCCCATCTGTACTCATACCTGCATAAACCTCATGTTTGCTCTGTCTGTCTGTCATGATATGATCTAAATAAAAACTAGTTTCCAAGAATATGCTAACTTGTTAAATGCTTAGCACCACAATAGGCATGCCCACAAACAAAGTCCTTTTTCAAAATTTTCTTCTCTCAAAAAGAGGCATAACCTGGACTATCCATTATCAAGATTCATATTACACTAGAACAGCATGTGAAAATGAGCATGGCCTTGCATTGCAGAGAAATACAAGTGCAATTAAGAAAAGGTAACCATGAGGCATACATTTTTTAGGTACACTAATATTGAACTTTTGAGCTAGTACATCATCATAATTCTAAGCTCTGACACCCTAACAATTGATAGTTATGTATAGCTTCTAGTCTTCTACAAAAAGAGATTAATTGGTTTCAAAGACTTCATGTCCCTATGAAGCCAGAAAAATGAGTCACTAGTCAAGACATAATAGCAAATAGCAACTTAGCAAGGAGACACTCAGCCTCTAAGAGTCATCATTCAATAGCAGCCTTGGTGAAACAGTTCACCGTACACAAAATTACAATTATTCAAATAAACTAGTCACTGACAAACTTTTTGGATAATTTTCACCATGTTGTATTTTGACAATCCAAAAGAATAGAATGTATGAAAACTTGTAAAGGCTCACTTTGGGCCAGCTGTCATTGTCGGGCAGCTCTCAGGTGTGCAGAATTCTGTGAGTGTGCCATACAGCAGATTAACTTGGTTAAAGAAATCCACAGCTGCAAAGCAAAACAAACATGCTAGCTTCAATGGAACAACCGAGTTAGGTGAAAACTGCAAACGAAAGGGAAGAATATTACTATTCACAGCAAGCCATTCATTGATATCCTCTCCAGGAGGCAACCTCACAGCTTCCCTAAGGTTTCCACTGCCGAGAGTGGCATCTATGTGCTTTCGGAGCTGCGCTCCCTGCAGACAGAAAGAAAAGGTCAAGTTAAGCATCACACTATTCACATTGTAATTTATGACTCGATGCCTGCTTATTTCTAGTGGCAAATAAAACATGCAAGATTTGAAGACAGTGTATAGGAAAATCTAGAAAGTTTGCTCATCACAGGTGATTTAAGAGCCATGGCATGTACTGAAGATTGAATGTGCTAGAAATAACTGCCGCAAGTCTTTCATTAACACCACTCAATGCTAAATAAGCATCCTACATAGTTTCGCAAAGGATTCATTGGCTATATAAATACTACCACCATAGATGTGGGACAGCAATGTTTGTTAGACCTTTCACTGAAAGTATTTGTGTACTGGATTTAATTGACACATGATAAGAAGCAAAGGGAATCTTGTTATCAGTGTTTCAAAATGTTTAGTACAGAGTGTCTTGGAATAGATGGAAGAATAAAGCAATCCAACAAAACTGCTTGTGTCACTTATGTTAACAAATGTGCAGTGATAAACAGAGCTCTTCGCAATAGCCAACAAGAATGTCAACCGAGCAAGATATCCTTTAGTTCTGGACATGGCCAGAACAGAAAGACTAAAGCCAAAACAGATAACTTAAAGTCTGTCTACTTCCTGAACACTCTGATAAGATCGATCACCAATTCATACTCCTGAAGTTTAACCCAAAGTTCTAACCAGACTAATTGCACTAGCAGACAAGCTATATCGCATACTTTTCAGTGACAAGAATAGCCTGCATCTGCATGCCCCCTAAACAGTTCATGACAACTGATTAAAATCCTGGATGTAGCATGGCCAAACAAATCACTAGAGATTGCAACAAATTGGCACCTAGATACATTGCTCGCATGTTCAGTCATCAATCATGGTCCTACCGGTTGCAACAATAGTGCTTAGCCAGGTGGCTCTGATGCATGATCACCTGGACACATCAAATTTTGATTGATGATCCAGAGCAGCAAGGCAACGGCCACCACACATGAAACGCACTTTGCATGCTACGCAGCACGCCAAACAATGGGCACAAGTACAGGCAGTTGTTGCTGGTACCTAGTAATAACTAGTACTTAAAGAGGGAACTGGGAAGTCAAAATTCTTACCTTGCTGCCTGATGGAGCACTCTTCTTGGGACGGAATGTCTTCTGGTTCCTGCCAGAGGAATAAAAAGCACTGATAAGGACGATTGCTGCATCAGAAGCTAAAATCAGCACAATTCCTCAACAACGCGGGGCATGTTGGGTTGCAAGGGATTAATTCCCCAAGTGGAACCAATCCAGGGTGGGATTGAGCCATGGGTATCTGCTTTCCATGCAGAGTAAATGCGCAGCCAATCTTATCTTACAGGGGAATGCAGACCAGGCCTCCCATGCATGCCATCTTGTAGATTTCAGGCAGGATTTGGTTCCACGACTCACTCTAGAGAAGTGGCTTGATTCCAGGCGGCGGTGAGGGGGCTTCACAGGGAGCTGGTGGAGAAGTGGTCTAACTGAACACGCCGGGAGAAGTGGGCTAACTGAACTCGCATTTTAGGGAGGAAACCCAAAACCAAGGTGGAAAAACAAGGGTTCAGCAGAGCGGAATAGGACTCCCCACAGTGGCACTAGCATGGCCGTGATTGCTCAACGCAGAATATCCCCTAATTAGGGCCGATCCCCAGCTAGAGCAGCGGATCAAGCTGGGGAGGGAGTTCCCCGATCCCGCAAACCCCGCGCGTGCGAGATCTCAATTCCAGCAGCAACGGCCTGGATCCCGCCGTCCCGAACCCACGGGCGCCAAGCCAGGGACGAGGGGGGTAAAAAAAGCAAAGCGAGCAGAGCGAAGAAGCATGTGTACGATACGATCGAGATCGCGCGAGCGCTCACCGCCCAAGCCCGAAGAGACTCATCCCTCCTCCTCCGCCTGCCCTCCCTCGATCCGGCGCGCGGCGGAGCAGTGGCGGAGAGTGGAGACGGCGACGGCTGGACCTGCTGCTGCTTTTGGCGAACGCGGCGAGGGACTGCGAGGAGCCTAGAGGACGGGGCCCGAGGTGGGAGGGCTGG